>NW_006488201.1:0-727 GCF_000325575.1 Pteropus alecto | reverse complement strand
GCCACCTGCAGACGCACCTGCGTCACAGCTGCGCGCGCACCGCCAAACGCGGCCGCCGCGGGCAGGCCGCACGTGTCCACGACTCCCCCGGGCCCGTGTGGCTTGGAAACAGTCAAGTGATCCAGGAGCGCACTGAACCGAACGTGCTTGTTGCTGGCATTCCACAGGTGGCACCGGGGGACACTCGCCGTCCGAGGTGGAGGTGACTAAGGGGGCGGCAGCTGCCTCCTGCTGACCCGCGGCACGCGAACCAGACGCGTGGTGGCGTCTGCCACAGCAACGCCGGAAACGGCGCCGTCTCCCAGTCGCCCTGAGCCCCAGGGCGTCCGCAGTCACCTCAGCTGCAGGGACCTGCCTGGCCCAGGTGGCTGGCGCCCAGTGACCGACTGGGCGAGGGTGGCAGGGCGGCGCCCTCCCGCTACGACTTGGTACAACTCTGAGAGGCCAGCCCAGCTCAAGAGACCAAGGCTGTCCCTGGTCCTGCTCACAGGTGTGAACCCCAGGGGCGCCCCCCGGTACACATCTGCAAGCTAATCTGCACCTCCGAGTCTGCTCTCAGAGATGCTCTCAGAGATGCTGTTTAATTTTTAATAATCCGGAGACACAACACGCTACAAAGCTTTAAAGCTTTACTCAGAGTTTACTCTTGCCAGACGTATCTTCGAGGGAGAAGAAAAGTAATATTACTGGATTATTATTCTGTGTTAAGGATTTTGCTAAATTATGT
>NW_006488200.1:0-726 GCF_000325575.1 Pteropus alecto | reverse complement strand
TCTGCCTCTCTCCATGCAGGAGTCCCCACGTTTGTACCTGCACGGGTGTCAGCTGCCTTACACACGTCGGCACAGCACACGTCAGGACGTTTTTGCTTTTTCTGACTTTTGTTTCATTAAGCTGGCCTAAGTAGGCTTGAGGCAGAATTCACGCCGACTGAGGAAGTAGCTACCGTTTACAACCATGTGTACTTTGCAGTAAAAACCGCTCGGGCCAAGGTCTCATCAGGAGGGGAATTGCAGAAATTACTCAGTGCAATTACAATATTTTCTCATATAACCGTGTACCGTCAGGGTTGCTAGGCTGGGGTGGTTGAAGGGCTCCAGGGAGGCCTCCTCAATTAAATCGCCCTCGTTGCTACTAAGAGTGTCTGGGATTCCGTTATGTATCATCGTTCCTTTGGTTCTCGAAGGCGTTGCCAGTTTTTCAATTAAAGCACAAATATCCCCTGAGAAAGTTCATGGCTTAAGCTCTTAGCAACAGCCAGCAGTTGTTTATCGGGAGATTCCCGCCCTGGGACCGGGAAGAGATACCGAGTGTGTAACGAGGGAGGCCACGGCCAGCTTCCCGCTGTGACCTCGAGCTAGGACATCGTCGTCAGCAGCCAGTATGTAATGAACATCCATATAGGAACAATGACAATGAACTTGGAAATCTTGGACTGTATTTTTTGAAATAGAAACGAGTTCATTCATTAGATGAAGAGTCCAGTCTTTGTACCTTTG
>NW_006488199.1:0-726 GCF_000325575.1 Pteropus alecto | reverse complement strand
CTTGCTAGTCATGTGATGCAGGGCAAGTCACTTAACCTCTCTGAGCCTTGTTTTCTTAAATAGGAAGAATAATAGTGCCAACCTCAGTAGGATTAACCGAGATATCATAAGGCGACTTAAACCATGCCGGCACATGGTGAACACGCAACAAACGTTAGACTTGAACGTTTTTAAGGAAGCAAGCTATTGAAATTCCAGGAGAGAATGTCTAAACTAAGGGCATGCCCACGACTGTGGTGCCACAAGGAGGCCAACATAGCCTAGTCGTGGAGGTCAGAGCATAGACTAAGCTGAGTCCCGAAGGACAAGTATGAGTCAGATCGACAAAGGGGTGGGAGAAAGGGTGTCCCAAGCAGGGGAAGAAGCATTTGGTTGCTAGGTTTAAATGTAGCAATGAGCCAAGTTCTCTTAGAGGAGTCCACTCCTTCGTGGAACATTCCAGGGATCCCAGCTAGAACCCTAGCACCTCACGTCCAAAGCCAAATATTCCATCCTCTGAGAGCTCCGTCCACTCAGCCAAGGCTCAGGAGTCCCTAGGAAGGGCACCCCTTCTCCCTGAGATCAGATTCTGAGAGCCATACTTGAGGACACCCTCTCCGTAAGCAGCATTAAGACCCCCACTTAGAGCTAGTCTCCTCTCCTCTACCTTTCACCATCTCATAAACAGGGCTTTTGGAGCCAGAAAAGTTTAAAGCAATGCCCTACCGGTGACTCGGTGAGGGGCAG
>NW_006488198.1:0-726 GCF_000325575.1 Pteropus alecto | reverse complement strand
TTGTAGCTGTTTTTATTTCACAGACTCCGGCTGCTTTCAGGAAGGAGGAGGCAGCAGGAAGCAGGGGCTGGTGACAAAAGGCCAAACAAAATTGAGAAGATTGAATTCCAGTGATGGAGGTCAAGTTTGAATTGGATGAGTAGTCACTGACAAAGCATTCATCAAGGGGGCTTGGGACCAAAGGACAGATCATCAGTAGGGTGGCTAAATCCTAGGAACAAGCCGAGCAACTGCTGACTCTTTTATTTGCTCATCATTCAGTTAACAAGCATCACTGAGTACCAGGTACTCTGAAAGGCTCTGGAGGTGCAGTGGTGAAGAAGGCAGGCTCCCCACCTTTACTAGAATTTCTCATCTCCTTGGGGAGACAGACTAGTGGACAATGGCAATGCAGAGTGGTGGGTATTACAAAAAAGGGGAGCACAGGGTGCCACTGGAACACACGGGGCGAGCATCTAACTTGGTCTTGGAATTCGGGGAGGGTCTTCCCAGGCAAGGTAACATCAGGCTTAGGGATGCAGATTGCAAATAAGGAATATATAATAAAAGCCTGAGAGCAGCGTCTGAGGCCTCAGTTCATTGGACTGTCTAGTAAGAGATTTATCATGAAACTGGCAAAGGCAAAGCTTCAGTTCCCCCTCACTTGTCCAGGTCCTTCCAAAGACACTGGCAGGAATCTAGTAAGGTACAACATTGTCATATGTTTTGGTAAATTTCCAAAAAAAA
>NW_006488197.1:0-726 GCF_000325575.1 Pteropus alecto | reverse complement strand
AGAGAGAGTCGAAAATGAAAGAAAATGTGACTGTTCAAGAGATTCAGGCAATGAAAGATCCTTTCTAATGTGCTAAACAAAAGCCCTTCCATTTCTTCCCAGCCTGTCTTTGATTTTCTTTTCTATTTCCATAGGTTGAGGATGACTGTGGTTTTTTTTCACTGTTGCAAAACAAGTAGAACTATGAGTTACATCTCACAATTTATTTAGCAATTTCATGTCATTTTGAAGTTCCAGTAGAGCTCTAACAGTTACAGCATTTTCCTCCTGGGAGAGCTTGGGAAGTATGGGCCTGCCACCCTTCTCAGCAACACATATTTGTGACCCACACCCTGGCCACTTCGCAGGCGGCTTTCTATTGACGTTTCCCCACCAACCTCTTGACTGGAGCTTTTCCCTGCTCGTCCCTGGTGTCCTTCATCTCCTTTCCTGAAGCTTGCTTATCTGACTTCCCAATGACTTTTAGCACCCAAGGACCGTTCTCAAGCCGAGATCTTCAGATGTGTTGCCCGCATTCATTCCCTGGCTAATGACAAGCCCTGGTGCCTTGTTCCGACTGCCTGCTGCCCAGCTCTATGGACACTAACTAGTATCAAAGGTGATGGTTAATTTTATGTCAGCTTGACTGAACTAAGGGATGTCCAGATAGCTGGTAAAATGTTTTACTTCTGAGTGTGTCTGTGATGGTGCATCTGGAAGAGATTAGCATTTGAATCAGTAGACTGA
>NW_006488196.1:0-726 GCF_000325575.1 Pteropus alecto | reverse complement strand
CACTTGCTTAGACTGAGGGTGAACAATATCAGACTCTGGCCCAATCAGATTTCCTCTTGCAAAAATTTGCATTTGGGTTCTGGAGGGTATGGATTTATGAGCAGTCAGCCCTGGCTTTGTGATGCGCTATAAACTGAGGCTAAGGGCATCACAGAAACAAGAGGGAGATGGCAAAGGCGAGCAAGACAGAGGCAACTGGCCATCTGGGACAGGAAAAATGCAACAGATACACATAGACAAGAGATTTTGAAACCCCAGAGAGAAAGACACAGAACTAGAGGGAGTAGCTACCTTGGATCTGCATTTCCATTTCCTTCCTGAACTTCACAAACCTCGGCTTCTCTCACTTCCCTGGGATTTTGGACCATATTCCTGTGTCCTTCCATTGAACCTACCCTTTGTTTATGTCAGTTTGAAATGGTTTCAGTCTGTACAATCAAATAATCCCTAAAACAATACAAATGTATCAAGGTGTGCAAAGAAAGATGAGAATGTTTGAAACTGATTCAAAACTAGGAACAGTTAGTAACTTCCAACTGAACTATTATAATGGCTCTGGTTCCTACACCTAATATACATAATGGGGCAAATGTTTACTTAGACTCATCCCGTAAGAGTCATCTCTGCCTTTCTAAAGAGTTCAGAAGGCTTTTATAGGTTTTCAAAGGGCTTTTCCTCCCCATTGCCTAAACTATCTGTGCACTAAAGGTGAATTTACAAAAAAAA
>NW_006488195.1:0-726 GCF_000325575.1 Pteropus alecto | reverse complement strand
TCTTAGCAAACAGCCTTAACTGTAAATGTTCCAACCACTTTTCCTGTGGACCTGTAAACATATTCCATCTACTTCTTCCATCTCTTTATATAAGAGAAAAGCAGTTGATGGGGGTCAGCGTGCTCACAGGAGTGCCTTGCTGGTGGCCAGCGGTGCCCGGCTGGCATTGGAACCTCTTTCCAGGACAGTCTGTGCTCTTTTGTTTCACTGAGCAAGTTTCCCCTTACACCAGTACTACACCTTACTGGAGGGGAGGAAATGTGCCTGGTACTGGCTTTGTCATGCCTGCAGTGAGGTCACAGAAAACAAAGTCATGTCTCAGCTGGCCACTGGTACCCTTTCCTTTTTGAAAAGTGACTTTTGGAACTTGGTATGTGTGAGGCTGCCTGGTCAGCACCTCTTCCCTCATTTTCTTTGAGAGAGGTTATAGAAAGCCATAGTAAGTATATATTTAAAAATAAAAGGCCAATTTTATTTTCAAATTAAAAACAGAACTTGATTAAATCTCCTGAGCAGGTAATTCTACTCTGGATCTACTAGAGCTTGGAACAGCCAAGATTTTAAAAGCTGGTCAGTATGTACTGTTGCTTCAGCTAGTCAATCATTTTTCCTCGCTGTGAGGCTAGTATCTGTTCTAAGTCAACAGTCTAACTTACACATTTTTTTCTCCCCTCTTTAATTAACCCCTCCTCCACTTCCACCCCTGACCTATGGATGTTGCATTTC
>NW_006488194.1:0-726 GCF_000325575.1 Pteropus alecto | reverse complement strand
AGAGAGAGAGAGAGAGAGAGAGAGAGAGATATCTTCTGGGTACAAGGAACTATGCTAGCTGCTATAGGGAATCAAAGTTATACCTGTCTCAGCCCTCTGCCCTGGAATATCCAGTATAAGAGATGAAAATGAGGATATAAGTTACTGTTTAAAAACACTATATTGGTGACATCATGAACTTCAGAGTCAGATAAATGCCATTTCTGTGTGCTCTGTCATTGACTATCTGGGAGATTGGGACAACACATTGACTCTTTTTATATAATAATAAATAATTGGATATTTATTTGAGTCACTAAGGGCTAAGTCATGTTGCAATAAAATAACCATCCTCAAATTACAATAAAAATTTATTTCTGTAAGAATTGGCTGAGGGTTCTACTCCATATTATCTTCATTCCAAGACCCAGGCTGATGGAGCGGCCACCATCTGAAATGTTGACAGTCTCCATGGAAGAAGAAAAGAGAAAGTAGTGCCCTCATGACTGGATAGTCTAGAAAATTTTAACTGGAAGTGACACATGACTTGCTCATATTTCGTTGGCCACAGAAAACCATATGACCAAGGCACTAACTTCCAAGTGGCTAAGGAAGTGCAGGAAAATTTGTAAGAAAAGAAACAACCTGTCATGTACTTGACACATGCTCATTCTAAAGTCCCAAAACACATCAATAGCTAACCAAGCTAACAGCATATGCCAATGAAACAATTTGGCATGATGAAGA
>NW_006488193.1:0-725 GCF_000325575.1 Pteropus alecto | reverse complement strand
GAATGCCACTGTCCACGCAGTGCATCTGACACATTTCTTTCCACGTCTGTCTTCCAATTAGTCAGTGTTTTCAGGGCCCTTGAATCCCAGGAGATAAGATATTTTCAGAAACAGACCCTTGGGGTTATTATGCCCAAACTAAGTCATATCAACCACCCAAGAGACAGGAAGCCTGTGGTCATGGAATGACAACCGTCGATGAGAAGAATTCATGGTTTTACTGTTATTTATTTATTCATGGGCGTTTCAAAGGACTGTTCTCATTAACGTACATCAAAAGTCTATCTCTTGTACCTGAGATTTTTTCTCGTTAAGCCCTGTACTGACTGTGTCCTGACTGAGCAAGTAGGTTGTTTTTGTGGTTTTTTTTTTGTTTGTGTTTTATTTGTTTGTTTGTTTGTTTGCCTCAGAGCGTAGCCAGAAGTACGGTTCTGATTGCCTTGTAAATGGGAAGTGCCTCAAGTAATTGTCTCAGTAACCACTGGTGGTTTTGGTCATCCGGAAAAAATCTTCCCTTGGAGGCAGATCTGTCCACGCTTCCCAATAAGTCACGAAGACCAAACTCAAGACTGCGGTGGAATATTTATTCAGTATTTACCCAGGCAAAGAGAGCCAAGAACAGTAAACAGCCATCAGCACATAGGAACCTCATGAAATCATGTGGAGCGAGCCTGTAGCTTCTCGTATTTACACCTCCTTCCTTCCTTCCTTCCTTCCTTCCTTCC
>NW_006488192.1:0-726 GCF_000325575.1 Pteropus alecto | reverse complement strand
CCGCCTCCAGCCCCCGCAATCTAAAGTAGTCCCTTTTCCCCGTCTCCAGCACACGTCTCTGCTTTATTTCCCTTGATGGCATGTATCACCATCTGAAATTACCTTCTTTATTCACGGCCCGTCTCTTCCCACTCCCCAATATGATGTACACTCTACGAGGGCAGATCTTTATCCATCTCACTCAGGATTATATGCTCAGAACTTAAGAGTGGCGCCTCGCACCTAGCGGGCACTCCATGTATGATTGTTCAATGAATGAATGTTCGAATGTTCTCTGCGGCGAATCCCCTAGTCTAGTAGATCCCGGGCTGTGATCTTGTGGAGAGAAAGGGCTGCAGAGGTGAGGAAAGAAAATGGTCATTAATGGAGGAAGGCTTCCTGGGGCTGGGGCTGGGGACTGGAGTTCCTATTTAAAGGAGACGCGATTGAGGTAGGCCTGCAACCTGGTGCTACTCTGACAAGCTGGGTCCCTTCCTTCACCCCTCCCCCGCCCCACCTCCTCCTTCCCATTTGTTCATCGCCACCTTCCCTGACAACAAAAGATGGTGTGGTGAAATTGCCAGTTTCATATCCTTTATCAGATAATCAAGTGACAGTTTCCTTCCTGGGTGAGGCCCAGGAGATATAGGAGAAATGTTAAAGAAATGTCAAAGATTCTCGAAGACGGGTAAGACAATTTGTATGTTTTCAGTTCTCTGTGTGTTTTTGGTTTCATAGCCATTGTAA
>NW_006488191.1:0-726 GCF_000325575.1 Pteropus alecto | reverse complement strand
ATAACACCGAGCATTTCCCCTTAGAAATCCAAAGCAGACTCTTTTATGTCCTGTTTCTCACTGCAAAACTTTGTCCTGACTTCTGAAAAGCATGCAGATTCTCAATCATCATCTTTCAGCCAAATGCTGCCTAAAATGGTACAAAGTGACCTGCCTGCTTGGCTTGGTCCAAATTCCACCACACTTGCCAGGCAGTCCATCCCACCTGAGGAAGCTGTAGGTTTCACAGGCTACCCATCTGCCCTTCCTGCTTCCAGTAAAGTTCAGTAGCCTTTGGGGCAGTTCCTTGACCAAACCCAGGTCTTATCTGGTCTTCTACTTTTCATCTTAACTTATTAGATGTAGAATCTAAGCTCTAGAAGGAACATAAGGAGGAACCTTGCCCAACATTTTTATTTTGCGGACAGGTCCGTGGCACTGAGGCAGGGGGAGGAGGATGCGCAGAGAAATCCATCCCCCCTTTGCAGACACCTGGCCTCCCTTCACCTATTGTTCAGCCAGGGCTGTCAGCTCCCCGCAGTGTAATCATCCTCGGCTCATTAACAAGCTGTGCTCATTTGCATATCTAAATATCCCTGTACATAGAAAACAGAGATGATTACATCTTCCCTTTATGTATATACAGGAAAAGGGCAGGGAGGGGGCAGACAGGAAAGGCAGATCACACACTCCTTCTGTCCCTCACATTCACCTGTTGGTCAGTTCTTGTTGTTTTTTTGTTTGTTT
>NW_006488190.1:0-725 GCF_000325575.1 Pteropus alecto | reverse complement strand
AGGGAACTTAAACTGCGATAGTGAGTTTGAGAACTGTGATGACCTTAATAAAAGAGCAAAACTGGGAAGGCAGTATTTGGAAGAAATATAACAGTAACCTTGGATTTGGATTTTCTGAATTTAAGTGCAAATGGTCAGCTCTGGAGAGTGAACTCTGTAAACTCTTGGAGAATCACCAGCCTCAGTGTAGTGTCTGTCACATTGTAGGCAATTGCTCAATAAATAAACTGTTGAGGATTTGGGATTGGAGTTTGGGTAAGAGCTCATGGAGGTAATAACTAATATCTTGAAAACTGGCAAGCTCTCGAGTGAAAGAGAGAGAAAAATAAGAACAATAGAGAATTGAGAAGCAACGTACAAAAAGAACCAGAAGAATGAAATGTCAGGATGCTTTTTTTGTTTGTGGGGGTGGGAGGTGGCTGGAAAGCATCTGGGAGCAAGGGCGGTAGTTGTTGGTATTTGCGAAATAATGATGACAATTTAAGGATGGTACTCTGGAACCCAGTGTGACAGATTGCTGGTGGCTTTAGAAAAGCAGTGTCAATCTTGCACCTGAGATAGGAACCTATTTAACAAGGTTTAATAAGGGAATATATGATGAATAAACAAAGGATATGATGGGCATACATTTCTCATCCAAGACATTTGGCAATAAAAATAAAGAGAGATAGTTGCCAGGGCCTGTGAAGCCACATCTAAGTTTAATTAAAGAAGGGGAGACTGTT
>NW_006488189.1:0-726 GCF_000325575.1 Pteropus alecto | reverse complement strand
TTTTTTTTTACCATAGAAGGAAATGTGAAAGGATATGACGAGGAGCACTTGTGACCATTTTGGGACCATAGCTATTGAGAATGAAGCCAACATGGAGCTGAGTGGAGAGAGGAAGTTAAACCAGATCTTGCTAATACTGTTAGAGCTGCTTCTTCAAGCCCCAGCTGAAATAGGACTACCCCTAGTTTTGCTTAATCCTACTTAGTTTCCTGTTGTTATTATTTTTTAACTGCTAAAAAAGTACTAACTGCTGGCATCATAACACAGCTTCTTTGTGAAGAAAAGCAGTAAGAATCTTTTACATTCCAATGGGAACATCTTTGTATTTCTATGTGAATAAGATCTATTTGGAATAAGGATTATATGAATCAGGATGGTCAGGGTTCTTATTAAGCCAAAGGGAAGGCAGTGTTTTAGGTGGAAGATTAATTAATGGATTTGACTACAGGCTTGTACATTTTTTTCCCTCAGGTATGGCCAAATTATTATCAATCTCAATATTCTTGAATAAGGGTTTTATTTACTAAAAATTACATATCGTATGAATGCATACAATATGCACTTTGTAGATGCTTTTCTACTCCCCGCTGTATTCAGGA
Organism: Pteropus alecto; assembly: GCF_000325575.1. Classification (NCBI taxonomy): domain Eukaryota; kingdom Metazoa; phylum Chordata; class Mammalia; order Chiroptera; family Pteropodidae; genus Pteropus; species Pteropus alecto. The sequence goes on along the minus strand of NW_006488189.1, from coordinate 127 downwards.
GTCTTTTAGTTCAATAAGACAGCCACTACTTTCTATCATTCATATTATCCTCAAAACCTGTAGGGTGCTTCCTTGCTCCTGGCTATTAGAATTAAAATATCATTCTCCTCTTCTTTAGAATGGTGTC
>NW_006488188.1:0-726 GCF_000325575.1 Pteropus alecto | reverse complement strand
TTTTCCAAGAGTTGCAAGGCGGGACATGTTACTTTCCGTTTTTCAAACGCAATGAAACTTTATAAAGCCTAAATCCATCACGTAATGAAGTCGCCGTGATGTCCCACCGCTTTAATTACAGTGGGCATGTAATTAAACACTGACGCATTAAGAGGACAGTCGGGTCCCACGTATGCATGTGATGGGACGCCTGTGATGTGTGATAAGGAGCAAATAAGCACTGGAAGATGAAGACTGACTCGAAATTGAGAAAAGCCGGGGTGGCAAAGGAGAGCTTTAGACCCCGATTGCACGGCTGGTGACAGCGGCTTTGGGGATGACGCTTCCTGGGTCCCTTCTCGGGAAGGAGCGTGCAGTCCTTGTGGGAAGAGCCGTTTTCAGCCCGTTTGCATCTGCCCCTGGAAACGCCGTGGGTGCGTACGGATGGACGTATATTGTAATCCATGTGTTTTAGACTAGTTTTAAATTTGCAGAAAAGTCACAGAAACAATGCAGGGTCCCTGTGGATCCCTCGCCCGGTTCCCACTGTGAACGTCTTGGGTGACCTGATCCATGTGTCACGAGCAGGGAGCCGCTAGTGACTAAACTTCGGGTTTGCTAAAGTTCACGAAGGTTCCATAATGTCCTCTCTCCCACGGCCCCATCTGGCGCCCACAGGACGGGTGGCGGTCATGTCTCTGGGCAAGGACAGTGTCTCAGATTCCCCTTGTCGTTGATGACCTGGGC
>NW_006488187.1:0-726 GCF_000325575.1 Pteropus alecto | reverse complement strand
CACGAACCTGTTTTAAACTCCTCATTACATATCCTAGGATGTGGGGCAAAGCGTGTGTTCAGAGACGTGTGACTAGACTCAGGTGAGGCTGAATAGGTAGACGGGGATCTTGTTTTGAGGGAATCTCAATGCCAACATATGAAGAATTTGCTGTCACGGTCCAACTTTGTTTGATATTCAGAGTTAAGTGCAGCTTATGGCTTTCTCCATTCCCTTCAATCACACCTCACTAAATTGTATGAGAAATCAGCATAGGTTATGAACAGGTGCGTTATTTACCAATAACAACGGGTAGACTTATGAGTCAACAAATGACAGTCAGTGAGAACATGGCCTGTGTTCCAGAAGACCCCATGGTTTCATCTGGAACAAGACCGCCCAACGTCTCCTTACAGTTTCTCACCATAATGTATGGCACGAGAAACTGTTTACTCCATTATTTAAAGGGTGAAACAAAATTCAGCCTCCATAAAACATGTTTCTCTGTTTGAACTTTATGTATATAATAAAATACACACATGCTCCTTAAAATTTCCCTTTATTTTTTCACATCATGTTTGAAAGTTACGTGTTACTGTTTAGCATTTCAGTTTGAGCATTTTTGACAAAAAATATTTTACTACATATGTAACAAAACATTCATTAATTGTGATATTCATGTCTATGGTTTTTGTCTAAAATGCACAACACCCTTGTCAATATTCTCATGAAAGTGTCCACACACAC
>NW_006488186.1:0-726 GCF_000325575.1 Pteropus alecto | reverse complement strand
CGAGACGGCGTGCCCGTGGCCACCGCGGCCCCGAAACGTGGACGCTCACGAGGCACACTGACCGGAGCTGGGGGCGACGTGTCCAGGAATCATGGCCCCATCGTTTCCATGGGCGACGAGGCACCTGTAGGAATCACTGACGAATGAAACAGGATGTAAGAGAGTGTGTGTGTGAGTGTGTGCGCATGTGCGTGCTCATGTATACACGCACGCACACATGTATACACACGCACACACGCGCACATGCACACACAGGCACAGGCACACATGTGTGCGGACATGGTCTCACGTGCATGTTCACGCATGCACGTGTGTGCACGTGTGTGTGCGTGCACGCAGATGGCGCAAATGTGCGTGTGCATGCACACATGTATGCACATACATGCACAAATACACACTTCACTCCTAACTCCCAGAGACAAGAATTGTGGACACGTACGGGAAACTTTTGTCTCCTGTGTGCATTTTCCGTGTTCAATTATCTCTGAATCAAGAGCGTGGTCATAAAAATACTATAAAAATAAACTGTCGTGAGAAATTTTTGATAGCTATTTATCTTTACAAATATGTACACACATAAATCCCAAGATCAGCAGTGGAAATATTTGCGCTAATATAATTTTTTAAAAATTGGAAATGGGAGATTTAATATTGCTTTTTAACTTGTATTTTTAATTAAAAATGAAAATGGATTATATGCAGTTTCTTTCCTCTTAAAAAAAAAAA
>NW_006488185.1:0-726 GCF_000325575.1 Pteropus alecto | reverse complement strand
CAGCCTACAAAAATTTGAATAGACACTTCACAAAAGGAGATCTACAGATGGCAAAGAAGGGCACGAAAAATGTACATCATGAATTACTAAGGAAATGAAAAATTTAAACCACCCATTAGAAGAGCTAAAATTAAAAAGTCCAATCATGCTAGATACTGGCAAGGACATAGAGAAACTGGAACGCTCGTACAGTGCTTGTGGGTCATACAATAACTTCAGAAACCAATTTTTGCGGTTTCTTAAAAAATTAAACATACACCTACCATGCGATCCAGCCATTCTACTCATAGGTATTTACAAAAAAGAAATAAAAGCATATGCAAATACAAGACTGGTACGTAAATGTTCCTAGCTTTATTTGTAATAGCCCCAAACTAATAACAATTCAAACGTCCTTCAAGAGATGAGTGAAAAGTAAATAGTGATACATCCATACGGCATAATGATATTCAGCAATGAAAAGGAATTAACAATTGATATACTTAACAACACGAATCTCAAATTAATTTTTCTAAACAAAAGGAAGAAGACCCAAAATAAAACATATTGTATGATTCCATTCATGTAAAATTCTGGAATATGCAAACTTTTAGTAACAGAAAGCAAATCAGTGGTTGCCTGGGGACGGGAGACAGAGAAGGAAGATAGAGGGGATTACGAAGAAATGTGAGGAGACTTGTGATGATGGATTTATTCACTATTGTGATTGTGGTGATGGTTTCATAG
>NW_006488184.1:0-726 GCF_000325575.1 Pteropus alecto | reverse complement strand
GGTAGACTAAGCTATGATTAATCTAGGTTAGGTGTATTATGTGCATTTTTGATTCAGGATATTTTCAACTCTCGATGAGTTTATTAAGAGGTAACCCTTTGGCAAGTCAAGGAGCATCTGTATATCTAGAATCTGTCCATTTCTCTTCCGTATTTCTTAAAAGAGTTTATGCTTCCATTCCTGCCATTTTGCACAAAGCAGCCAGGAGGATTCATCTGTTTAAATGCAAATTGGAGCTTTTAGAACACCTTTTAATGGCATCCCATTATACATACAATACACTTCAAATCACCTTACCTTCTACTCTTCCTTTAGGGCACAACCCAGGTGTCACTTTTTCCAGATACGTGTTCTTCCACTCCACCCCCAAGTCTGAATGAATTGCCCTTCCCGAAGCCACAGAGAGGCCTGCTCTCTCCACCTTGCTCTTCTCTATAAATCTGTCTCACATTTTTCCTTGTCTGCTTCTCTCTTTATGCTGCAAAGTCTTTTAGAGCTGGGAATATTCTCGTGTTCACGATTATTTCCCAAGCTTCTAGCATAGTTTCTGGCAGATAGAATGTCTTTGATAAATATTAATAATAATATTATATTTTTTTAAAAAAAGATCCCAGTGGATTCACTTGTGCTAAGCCTATGTTAACAAACCAAGACTTATACTTAACCTAATTACTGTTTCAGCCTTTCCCATAAATGTAGCCTGTAACCAGTCGATCTAGAATTATG
>NW_006488183.1:0-726 GCF_000325575.1 Pteropus alecto | reverse complement strand
AGGGAAAGATGAATAAGGAAGGGATGTAGGCTGGTGTGTTGGACTTGGTCCAGGGCTTAGGAAGTATGGAGGGAACCTGGAAAGCCCTCCTGCCTTTAAGCTCTGCCTCTGTCTGCCCTTTGCAGACGGGCTGTCCCTTTCCCAGCAGGTATGTGGGAGGTGGCCTCTACCAACAGCAGGGAGGGTGTGCATCCGGCAGAGGCACTGTTTTGGGTTTGCCCTCTCTGGGAGGGCCTTCATGGTCCAGTTTGGTCAGACGCCCACTCTGAGCCAATCAATGGGCCATCCTCGTGGGGAGGAGGGTGGCATCCTGTGCGACACACCTGTCCTGGATCTGGGGAGAAGGGCAGCTGAGGGAAAAGGGGGAGCTGTTGGTTCTGCGCAGCCTCCCAGGGGGGTTTTTCCAGAGCAAGCCTCCACAAAGCAAGGCCAGCGCTGGGAACTGCATCAACTGGCCATGCACCGTCTGCTGGAGCCCCTGCGTGTTCTTCCTTGAACTGTAGGAGGTAATGTCCTTGTGACTGTGCTGGTTGTGTTTATAAATTGGGATCATGGTTATTTAAAAAAGAACTTTATGAATATGCCCCAAGGAGATATTCTTTCAAACTCAGAAATTTGGTTTTGTTAAAATATTAAAACTTGAGAAATTACTGAGAATAATTTTATTAGGAATGGTTAGTAAAATGAGTTTATGAGACTCACTCCTGAAAGAACAAAATAGACCAA
>NW_006488182.1:0-726 GCF_000325575.1 Pteropus alecto | reverse complement strand
CCTCCCCATCGCAGTGAAGCCGCATCCTCCAGACCCTGGAGCCCACGGTGTGCCCTGCTGGCTTCGGACTCAGGTGCTCAGAGGTTTGGATGAGATGTGTGGTGAGGTCGGAGGGCTCACGAGGAAGCTCTGCCCCGGACCAGCTCCCAGAAGCTCGAGGGCTCCTGAGACCCCAGAGTGTCCTGCGAGGCGAGTGGGGATGCCCATGCTGTTGTGACACATTAGCACGCACCGGGTGGCTCACAAGCACACGGACTTATCAGCTCACGGGGCTGACAGCGAGGTGTCTGCAGAGCTGCCTCCCTCCAGAGGGCTCCGAGGGCTCCGGGGAGAGTGCGTTCTGAGCCCTCGCTTCCCACGACATGTGGACCGTTCCTCTGTCTTCAAAGCCACCTCTGGGTGAGTCCTTGTCGCACGGAGTCACTGATACTGTCATCGCCTTTCCTGCTCCACTTTGGAGGGGCCTTGTGACCACACCACCTCTGTGAACAATGCTGCAGAGGACACGCGGGCGCACACGCGAAGTCCCTGCTGTGTTGTCTGTGCTGTGCGCGGCCGAGGCGGGATTGTGGCGCTTGGAGACGCCGGGCTCAGATGAGCAGAGCTGCGCCACGTCCAGTCCCATCTGTGGTCCCGGTTTGATTCCCAGCAGCAGTGCCCCGGGGTTCCAACACCTCCACTTCCTTGCCACATCTGTTACTTTCCTTTTTCTTAGATTATTATTTT
>NW_006488181.1:0-726 GCF_000325575.1 Pteropus alecto | reverse complement strand
GTGGTGGTTTTGTTGTTTCCGCTGGAGATCGTGATGGTGGTTTGTTATTGTTGTGGGTGCTGATAGTTTTGTCGCTGGTGTGGCGGCAGTGGTCGTTGTTGGTGGTGTTTTGGTAGTGTTTTGGTGGTGGTGCTGCTGCTGCTGGTCTTGTGTTTTGTTGTTGCTATTGGCAGCGGTTGTGATGAGGGCGTAGGAAGCTGTCCATGGTGAGACCATGGGGAACAGGAGTGACAGGGGTTGAAGTTGGCTTTATGTCTATATTTTGATTGTCTTCTGTTCATAAAAATGTGCCATTGGGCCTCTGCGACACGATGTGAAGATGGGTAGTAAGATTTTGCTCTTCAGAATACATGGTGACCGGTGCACTGTCCCCCTAGGAAAAGACTACGGACCCATAATAATTAGGTGGTAGAATCTCGGAGCCTCAGAGCCATAGGCCTCAGCTTTCTTGTAACAGAGAATAGGCGCAGACTTCATGGCAACCACGGAGAACCATTGAAACTCTTCCCAAGATTTAAGAAATCCTAAAATGTCAGCCCATCTGTAAGCTGTGTTTGCAAGCTTGGAGGCCTGGCACAGCAGATGGTGGCAAACTCCCAAATGCCAGTTTGACCTCAGACTGAAATATTTCTGTGCACACTGCTGATCTCCATCCTGCTTTCACTTGAGTCCATCTGCTCCGGAGGCAGACTGCCCGTTCAAGAGCTGGGCACGATCTTTGCCATG
>NW_006488180.1:0-726 GCF_000325575.1 Pteropus alecto | reverse complement strand
TTTCTTAAAGTTTTCTTAATAACGTTTGCTCTTCTCTAGTTTACTTTATCGTAAGGATACAGTATATAATACGTATAACATACAAGATATGTGTTAGCTGACTGTTTATTGGGAAGTAGTTAAGTTTAAGGGGAGTAAAAAGTTAAACATGGACGTTTTAACAGCACGGAAGGTCGGTTCCCTTAACCCCTGCTTTGTTCAAGGGTCAACTGTGCAAGTTACCAAAAGCTAGAGTAAGAAGTCATCGCCCTCTTTCTTCTTCCAGTGGTGTGGAACACATCGACCCCAAATTAATTTGAATATCGGGTCATCTCTTTAGCTGGAATGAAGATAGGGAAGGATAGAGGGGGGAAAATTGACAGTTATGAGTACATTACCCATGAGTTAATGTTGTCTTGCTTCTCATTTCCAAATAGGGCAGAACTCACTGTGTGGAGCCTCTCCCATCTCAGATGCTGTCATGTCATCCGGTGGTGTCTTTACTCCAGTATGTGGGCTGACTCCTGACTGTTCGAACACGCTGGGAGACCTAAGCTGGTAAGTACTTGAACACTCTTTACATGGCATTTTGAAATCTAGGTTTTTGGAACTGGGAAGCCAATTGGAGAGAGAGAAGCAACCCTAGGTTGATTGAAGGGCTGTCTATAAGGCAACAGAAAAATCAGCTGAGCAGGAATATCAGTTTGTTAGGTACAAAAAAAATCAGAAATAATAATAATAATAATA
>NW_006488179.1:0-725 GCF_000325575.1 Pteropus alecto | reverse complement strand
ATTTTTTGAATGTTTATACTAACTGTGGCATTAGGATCTCTTGATTTCTGTGCTTTTGGATACGTATTTTCTATAATGTGAGGATACTGAACAAATTGTTAATAGGAAATAAGGGGGCAATTTTTATACAGTGAAACACAAATAAAAGATATCTACTTCCTCCAGGTAGTATAATTTGAATTACCTTTAACTGTGGTAACATGGCATTTAAAAGCCTCATGTGAATTAAATTGAATTGAAAATGTAAAATTCAATTCCTCAGTTACAGGAGCCTCATTTTAAGGGTTCAATGGCCACATTGGGATGCAAATATTAAAATAGTTCCATCATCACAGAAATCTCATTGGTCAGTTCTGACCTTACACATGACTTCACAAGTTTATTCCTAATAAAATTATATGATCTTTTTAATACTCACAGGAACTGTATTATCTCGTAGTTGGGAAGGTAGTGATCTTTTTTTTGTTCCTGGCCGCTGTGGTTTGGGAAATACCAGGGCAAAGTGTTGCTGATTCCATGATTTTTTGCATAATTCACTGACTAAAATAAGAAAACATTAAATATACACCTTAGAGTAAATAGAATTTCATCAGAACTAAAGTGACAGTAAGGTATTACATTTCATGTAAATGAATAAACAAACAATTCAGATTATTTCTTCATTTATTTGGTAATGTTTGAAATTCTCTGCTATTAATATGAGAAAATAAAAATTGATTTTTTTT
>NW_006488178.1:0-725 GCF_000325575.1 Pteropus alecto | reverse complement strand
TTTGATTATTGTGAATAATGCTGCTATGAACATGGGTAACAAATATCTCTTTTTGAGACGAAGCTTTCAATTCCTGAGGGTATATGCACAGAAGTGAAATTCCTGGATCATATGGTCATCCTACTTTTAATTTATTTGAGAAACCTTGTAATGTTTTCAACAGTGGCTGCACATTCCCACCAGCAGTGTACAGGTTTCAATTTCTCCATTACCTAACCAACACTTGTTGTTTATTTGCTTGTTTATTGAAAGTAGCCTATCCTAATAGGTATGAGGTGATATTTCATTGCAATTTTGATTTGCATTTCTCTAATGATTAGTGATGTGCAGCACATATATCTTCTTTGTCCTTTGCACATATTTCAATTGGATTATTTGGTTTGTTATAGAATTGTAGAGGTCTTTTTTATAATCTTGAGTACTAATTCCTTAGTAGGTATGTAATTAATAAATATTTTTCCCATGTTATAGATTGCCTTTTTATTCTGATAAAGTCCTTTGATATACAGAAGTTTTAAATTTTAATGTAGACCAATTTATCTACTTTTACGTTCATTTCTTGTGCTTTAGTGTCATATCCAAGAAAATACTGTCAAATCCAATGTCAATAAGCTTTCCCCTACACTGCATTCTAAGAGGTTTATAGTTTAGGTCTTACGTTTAAGTCTTTGATCTACTTTGAGTTAATTTTTTGTATATGGTATAAAGTAAGGGTCCAATTTCAT
>NW_006488177.1:0-725 GCF_000325575.1 Pteropus alecto | reverse complement strand
GGCCACTGGACGTGAAGCACCTTTTCCAAAGAAAGCGGAAGAAACGAGAACCTAATCCAGACCCCTCCACTCCACGCACCCTAAATGCCGCAGTCTCTCCTCAAGGCCCTTCACCCTAACGATGCCACCTGCTCTGTCCCCAGACCCAGGTGGGCAGGAGGCCAGGACGGGCCCTTGATGCAGACCTGTCACGGCATCCCGCAGCGCGGAGCCTCGGTGGGCCTCTCCTGTGTCTGTGTCTGCGTCTGTGTCTGTCTGTCCTCATGTCTGCCCCTGTGTATCCGTCTCTCTCTCTGTCTGTCTCCATGTCTCTGTCTCTCTGTCTTTCTGTCTCCCCCTCCCGTTTCTCCAGGACGCCTGCCGGGCTCCCCAGTGCCTACGACAGTGCCTGGCACACACGCTATCAGTGGCGCTGGCGGTGCGGTAAAGGCGCAGTGCCGTGACCCTCTGGGGTGGGGACGCCACGTGTTGACGTCCACCCGCAGGACAACGCCACAGCAGGCCAGCCCTCGTAGGGGCGCCCGTGTCACCAAGGCACACCGGCTGGAGGTCAGGGCTCCCTCCCCGGTCCCGGCGGGGCCCTGGTCGCCGTGGCGGAAGTCATCCACCAGGCCGCGGCCATCGCCGCTGCTCAGCGGAGGCCAAAACGGGAGACTCGGGTCGGCCGTGAAGATTCGTGAGAACAGTTTTTCCTTTGGAGACAGGGAACGATACTTTCCTCTCAA
>NW_006488176.1:0-725 GCF_000325575.1 Pteropus alecto | reverse complement strand
TGTTTTTTCTTCACAGCATTTATCACTCACTACCTTAACTTGTATTATATATTTATCTATTGCCCGTCTTCTTTCTTAGAAATGAGCCCAAGATGGCTGGGACTTTGATGTGCTCATTGCTGCATTCCTAGAAGCCAGGACTGTGCCTACTGAAATTCAGAAAAGGAAAAAAAAAGAAAACATACGACAGGAGACATGGGTAACCTCCACAAGGGTAGCCTCAAAATAGTAGCTAAATAGTCAAACTGTCACATTCAACTCTTTCAGGCCCTCAGTAAGTTCCTGTCGTTAGTTAAGTTTTTAGGTGAGAGACTAGCAGTTATTGCTGCCCATAGAACCCCCCACATCTCTGCATGGTTTGAGAAGTGTCCAGGGTCCTCTTAACTAAAATATCACCATCCACTTCTCCCCCCACCCCACTCCCGCGATGCCTGAAATCCCAAAGAGTAGTTCCCAGGAATCATAACCGTTCTGGCTGTATTAAGGCATCAGGCTATTTGGGAGGGCCAACCAATGTCGATCTAGTTATCCAATCAGGGCCCAGGGCCACCTTTAGGAAGGAGGGTCTAGAGCCTGCTCCTCCAGGGACGGGGAATCCGAGACTGTGAGTCATCTTTGACACAAGGGGGCGAGAGAGAGCAATGGTGAGAAGCAAGGATCCTAAACTAGAGTCTTGGGTGTGGAAATGCCCCAGCCTGAGGACCAGTGGGTAGTCTAAGGTGGAG
>NW_006488175.1:0-725 GCF_000325575.1 Pteropus alecto | reverse complement strand
AAAAAAAAAAAAAAAAAAAAAAAAAAAAGGAGAGGGGAAAGGGGGAGACTAAAAGAGTATACCAAATCCTTTTGTTTCGTGGCATTTCTGTGGCTCCATTTGCCAGACATATATATGGGAAAAGACACATTTAAAAACACTTGCATGGTCCAACACAATTGTTGGAGGGCCCAATGTGCTTGAGAGCTTTGAGCACTGTCCATCCGGAGTTCCTGGGACTGACCATGATGGCCTGTATATACCCCAAAGGCAGATTACTGGGCACTCTGAGGATAAGATACAAGTTTACATCTTAAATCATTGAAGAGATATTTCACCCCCAAAGCTGCCATTGTCTGGGGTACTCCAGACGAAGGTATTGGCTAAAGTCAAGTGCTTGACGATCAGATCTGTGGACTTTAACCCTTGCCCAGTGAAATAAAGGTAAATATGATAAAGAAGAGAGAAATTCCCCAGGATTGCAACTACAGAAGGTAGTCCTCATTGCCAGGTCCCTGTAGGACATCCTACTACTTTTCTAGGACTGATGCTCATATTTGTCTTGCCACTTGTGACAACATGGATGGACCTAGAGAGTATGAGGTGAAGTGAAACAAATTGGACAGAGAAAGACAAATACTGCATAATTTCACTTACATGTGGACTCTAAAAAGAAACGGGCAACGACAAAAACCGAGACGGGAACAAACGCATAGATACAGAGAACAAGCTGATGGTTGCCAGAT
>NW_006488174.1:0-725 GCF_000325575.1 Pteropus alecto | reverse complement strand
GTAGACGTGAAGGTTCTGTGTCTCAGATGCTATGATTTGCTATGTGGACAACCAGCCAGGGCATCTAGTAGCCATAACCAATAAAGAAGGCATCCGATTAATAATAACTATGCCCTGCTGCACATGTGTGCTAGGTCTGACCAGCAAGGAGGCCAGCTCTACCTTCACAAACTGCTTGGGAATCATAATTCTAGCTCTTCTTGATTTGGTTCTATTTTAAAAGAGAGAAGAATGTTTTCTCAGACTACAAAGCTTAAAAGGGCAAAGACAATCCTAGGGCCCTGTAGCTAAAGGCAGACACAGAAGTACGTAACAAAACATGTCTGCACTGAACACGCAAAGCCAAATGGCCACCAAACAAAAACAAGCTACGGCTTCCACCTTCCATCCTATTTCTCAGGAATAGCACACCACAGATGGTCCGCAGCAGAGGCCCTGGTCCCCGTGCCCTCACTTCTCACATCTCGGCTGGGAGTCCACTGCCAAGACACACCCCTGGGATAAGAGCTAATCACGCATTAACTGGACAGGTGCCAGGGCCATTTATTCTGCCCAACTCCCTCCCTTGGAATAAGAAAAATCAGAGCCTCTGTCTGTAACCCTCTCTCTACCTAGAGAAAACACGCAGGCCAGTGGTATAAAGCAGTTTACACAGAGAAAAAAAATCCACATCATCGGATACTTTTTTGAGGCCAGGTATCGTGTTAAATCCACTTGACATTTTC
>NW_006488173.1:0-725 GCF_000325575.1 Pteropus alecto | reverse complement strand
GATATAAGTGGTGGTGACAGTTTCAGAACAGTGTGAATGTACGTAATGTGACTGAATTGTACACCTTAAACAGTTAAAATGGTAACTTTCATGTGAAGTACATTTTAGCCCAGTAAAAGAAAAATTCCAAAGGTGGGGAAGAACATCATCAATATTTTTAGCACCTGAAAACTGTTATTTTCAAAGCTGTTATTCATCAGTGGAATCCATTTTTCCTAATTTTGTTTGAATATAAATCTCATATTCACATTCAGAAGCAAAGATATGTGTTATTATATTTATATTTCTTGATTATATAACTGTGGTTTGGGACATTTATTCCCCGACACATCATCAGTGATATCAGTAGCAGTTGCAATAGTTTCACAGTGATGCTCACTGTGGGGCCAACCTATGACTCTCAGCTAGCTAGAAGAACTTGTCATCCCCCAGAAGTTCTGATTTACCCTACTTCGGGAGCAGGCCATTGGCTGAATAACACTAACTCACGTCTCCCATTCTAATGAAAAACGACTGATAGATTTGGTTACATTAGAATAATAGACTACTGTGACCAAGCTGTAAGAAATGATTAAGGGACAAGCAAGGAGAAAAAAGTAAATATTTAAAACATATTTTTATACTCAGAGAAACAATGTCCGGAATGTACAAGAATTTTTTGAAAGCAACTATTTGGCCAACAAAAACAAGATTAAAAAGTCATGTATCTTTGTTATATTACTCAT
>NW_006488172.1:0-725 GCF_000325575.1 Pteropus alecto | reverse complement strand
GGTAATCAAGTCACGAGATTAACAATTACTGTTTAAACCACCTCCAAAAATGCATCTTAGCTGTGTGGTTTTATGATCACTGGACGTGAGGTTCTTGTAGATGTTGCTGCCTTTTCTCAGGGGCCACGTCACTGCTTTGATGTCCCTAACACTGTGGCTGCGACCCCCGTGCCTGTGAGGTTAGCAAGAGGCGTGTCGTGTTCACTGGTCCCCATTCTCCCAGCCACTGAGCGCCATGGCTCAGTGGCACGTTCTCATTTGTGTTGTCTTTAACACGGATGGAAGTCAGGCCCCCGAGGTGCCATGTAGGATTCGGCCAAAGTAATTGTTGTTTGAAAATATTTGCAAGATGATCTTAGAAATACCTTCGTTAGCTGGCGAGGCGCATCTGACTTTGGGCACCGTTAATGTCTGTTGAATCTCCCAAGGTTAGTCTTCTTCAGTGCATCCTGGGTGGTGAGGAAGTTGACCCATTGTAAGGAATTGTTATCTACAAGTCATTTACATATTAGAGAAAAATGCCTTCTAAAAGTGATAACTGCAGTTATTTTAAAATGGTTGCTCTTGAGTCTTAGTTTTTACTTTTCGCTAATTAAATAGTGTGGCCGCGTCATCTTCATGTAAGTGGACACCTGTGTGTTTTCTGTTCTCTAAGCTGCTGGCAGGAGAATGTATATGTTCGCGAATGTATGACGTCATTCAAGAATCACGTCATTCAAGAATAA
>NW_006488171.1:0-724 GCF_000325575.1 Pteropus alecto | reverse complement strand
GAGTTCCCTATCCAGTTTGCATTTTCCCCAATTCTTCCCCAAAACTTTATCATGAGTGTGGTTGAATACCCCCATGAACATTTAATTAAGGGGAATTTGGAAGATTGTACCTTTAAAACCCAATAAATGATAACTATATATCTCATTTCAAAAAAACACATGCTCCTTTTAGGACATTTACTCAACCTAGATAAACAAAAAGAAAAAAATTAAACTCATCAAATTATTTCACCACTTATAAAAAACATTGTTAACATATCCTTTAGGTCTTTTCTCTATGCACAAACACATCATTTCTTTTTAAAACATTGGGTGATACAATCCAGATAGTTTTGAAATCCGTGTTTCACACAAAATAGCATGAACACATTTTCTATTATTTTCAATCATAAGTAATTTTAATGAATTCAAGAGTATTTTGTTCTTAGGAATATACAACTATGTATCTTGGAAATATTCTATTATTAAGCATTTGGGTTGTTTTAAAGTTCCATGTAAATAATGGAAATAATTATTAAAAAACCTTTCCCAAATTGACAAGTAAATACTAACGTGTTTTTTATTTGAATTTATTTAAAACCATATGTTATATATGTTGTCATATGTTTTTTAGGCATATAAAGTTTTCCTTTTGTGATTTCACCATTTACTGTATTTATACTGATGTATTTATTTGTTTCTCACAGGTAGCTAAAAAAATTTATGCCCTTATAAGGATATAGGT
>NW_006488170.1:0-725 GCF_000325575.1 Pteropus alecto | reverse complement strand
GCTTTGCCAATCCACCTTCCTCTTAAAGAGGAGTAACATTAATTTCAGTGTTTCGTGCAAGTCATAGCAAAACTACAGAGATTATCTTTGTGCCTGTCAACAGATCATAATGAGTATTTCAGAATTTCCAAAGATAATTTAGAAAAATTCCAACAATATCTGTGTAATGTCATACAAAAGGACCTGGGGAAACTCAACATACATCATCTTGAAGGATGACACCATATTCCATTAGCTTGCTTTTGCTTTGACTTTTTAAGTGGCTTTTAAAAACATTTTTGAATTTTTAAACACATTAAAGAAACACTATAATGCTTTTTAGTGTGTGAGTATGTAAAGTACATTTTTTTGCAGCATAATTGAAATCTAATTAATCATTTTCTCTAGAGATTTTTTTTTAATGACAACTATTGTGACAACAATGGAAAAATGACTTTGCTCGTCACCATTGAAAATGTTTCAGTTGGCGCAACAATATAACTTTGTGAAAGCTTGTACGCAATTTTACTAGTTATTTTCATACAATTTAAAAAAGAAATTAACAGTCAAACTGAGACACCAGTGAACTCTTACATCTTTCTCAGGACCGGAATTGTTTCTTTATCTTTTAAAATAAGAAACTGATTTATCAGCTATTTTAATTGTATTGATTTCTTTTCCATTTGTGAGTTAGGGGAATAGTGTTCCCCCTTTAACGTAAGACTCAACTATTAAGCATTTTTTTT
>NW_006488169.1:0-724 GCF_000325575.1 Pteropus alecto | reverse complement strand
GAAAGCATCAGAAAGATATGCAGACAGCCAGGACTGAGGGGCCAGAATTTAGGAGAAAAGAGAAATATGCTAAGGTGAGCTCAACTTTATGTGTGTTTTCCCCCTTCAGTTGTCTGTTGATTAATAAGTAGCACAAGGCCCAGATGGTGAGAAACTGAACGTAAAACAGAGGTTAAAAGGTTGGGAATTTTGGTAGTCTGATGTACTGGAGACTCAAAAATCGGTATCAGGGCTCAGCAGTGAGGAAGCTCCTCTCCTCTGAAAACAAAAACAAACAAATAAACAAAACCCCGACAACCCAAAACAAACTAACTAACAAACAAAAAACCCTAGACTTTCAGCTGAAATGCCGGAAGGGACACAGCGTAGAACCAATAGTGAGCTGAACATAGACAAACACTCATGAAAACTGAAGGGCAAGCAGCCTCCAAGCGATTCAATCCTAGATGATATTAAGGTGGTCTGTTAACTTCTGTATCCACCGAAAGCAAAAGCGAATTCTCTTTTGAGGACAGTAACAACCTTTAATTTATTTTTACAGGTTTTCAAATTACCGGGAATGCCAGGAGCTAGGTCCAAATAGTCAAGAAATAAAAATAAGCCATGAAAACAGACATACAGAAAGAAACAGGCATTAAAGTTATCAGAAATAGACTTTGATTTATCTGTTACTTATATGTTTAAATAAAAAATGACACACTGGAGAATTGGAATCAGTAAAAAA
>NW_006488168.1:0-725 GCF_000325575.1 Pteropus alecto | reverse complement strand
AAAAGGCTTGTTAGTGTCACCTCAAACTACACCCCATCACCAAGACCTCTCAGTGGGATCCTTCACCAACACTTTTATCTTTCTTCTTTAGTTATTCATTATACACCCTGGGTTTCCTCATCATCCAATTTGTGTATATTCAGCATTTTCCGAGACTTTTTTAAAGAACATTGTTTGTATGTATGCATTCTAAGTTTTTTTACTATCCTTAGAGAACATCTCTAAAGTGGATATGGGGTAATTATTTTTTTATTTATTGGAGCAAGTGATAAACTGTCTAACTTTTTGTATTTGTTTGGGGGCTGATATATAAAGTGCTAAAGCTTGAACTTACAACTTTTTATTGAAACAATACCTTGAACAACTCTACAAAGTACCTATTACTCTTTCTGGTATAGTTTCTGCTGCTTTTGCAGTTTCTGCTTTGTTAAATTAAACAATTCCATGAGTTCCTTCTACTATGACTTTTTTGTTATTTATCTTGATACAAATTTAATTGTCAAATATTATTAAATTTCAATAAATTCTTTAATATTACCTTGTAGCATTTCTCTTTTATCTTAAAAAAATACACATACTAAAGTAATACGATCCTAAGCCTAATGAAAAAATTGATTTTATTATTTTGTTATTCTTAACATATTTGTTATATTTGTTATTAAAAAACAACTATTTTATATCATTAAGCTGAGATTAGTGCTCAGTGATTCATATTTATGGATTTT
>NW_006488167.1:0-724 GCF_000325575.1 Pteropus alecto | reverse complement strand
GAAGGAACAAGGTCACCCACTTTGCAGCGCATCATGGAAATGCAAATTAAAGCCACTGGGAGGCAGCTTTTGCCGGTTAGATGGCGATGGTCTGATGGTACAAAGACCGACGCCTTGGCTGACGGGGTCGGGGGAGCAGGTGCTGTCACACATGGCAGGAGTGTAAAGTGACTCCGTCTCTCAGTTTATGTCAGATCCTCTGGCAGTGATTCATTTTCCAAGGAATTGATCCTAAAGCAATAATTGTAGGATTTCCAGTTTCTAGTTATAGTGTAATTATCCAGAGACTTATGCTGAAAACAATTTTAAATGCTAGATAAAATGTTAAAAATATTTACGAAAGCACCTAAACGCTGACAAGGTTCTAAAGACTCCCCAGGCCGAAGCTGAGGGAGAGCCAGCTTCGAGGGGCGAGCAGAGCCTGAGTTGCTGCGTTTCCAAGACAGTCGCAGATCCAGACCACAACCCTGAGCTCCGGTTTTTGGCAGACTCTTCAGGGTCTCAAAAGGAGGGAGGATTTTAAGATCGCCGGAACTGAGGAATCTGATAGGAAGCTCCTCTGCAACGAGATGGGACCCCAGAGTGCGAGGAAGAGCCAGAAATGAACCCACAGCAGGGGGAGAGTACAGAGAGACAGATGCCCGGCCACGCCCGGGCCCATGAGGGGAAGGCCCGGGAAGACACACCTGTGGGCCAGCTCCCCTGGGGACTTGTCACCAGGTTC
>NW_006488166.1:0-724 GCF_000325575.1 Pteropus alecto | reverse complement strand
GGGCTAGTTAGGAATAGACATGACTCTGCTTGTGCTCAGCATGCAATCTCCACCAGATAAAAAAGCTTCATCAGGGAGAGTTTAAGAGAATAGGCTGGGAAGCTATGCTGCCTGGGCTAAATTACGGACTCAATCATTCAGTAACTGTACCCTCGAGGGAGCTATTTGATCTCTCTGTACCTCAGTTTCCTTATTTATAAAACTGGTATATTATTAGCACCTACCTCAGAGAGTTGAGAGGATTCAGTGAACAGTGCCTGGCATAGAATACATATGCAATGAATGTTAGCTATATAGTAGTTCCTTCATGAATTTATACATAAAAGAAATGATTCTACAAAACAGAGATATTGCTATATTAGCCTACCCACAAGTGGTAGCTTTAAGGATCAAATGAGTCAATATATGTGAAAGTCTTTGTAAATTTTAAAGTAATCATTTAAATTTAAGAGTTTATTATTATGTGTACTCACAGCAATCTGTAAATGTTCATTCACTAAGTCACAAATGTTTCTTAGACATCTACTCTATTCCCTGGTGAATTTGTGTTACCTGCTACAAAGGGTGAGAAAGGATACTGAAAGTATAATTTGCATTGCTTATCTTGAAGGAAATTATCTTGAGTAAATATGACACACAATCATGAAAAGTTAAATACAATAAGAATTTAAAAAATGAAAATAAAAAATGTTCAAAGAAATACGCTATGAGTTCAGAGGGATGG
>NW_006488165.1:0-724 GCF_000325575.1 Pteropus alecto | reverse complement strand
AAAAAATTATAAAAAACAATGCTTAGAAAAATTTTTAGAAGTATAGATAAAAGAGGATATAGTAAAAGTTATATCTCAGCTTCTTGACTCCTCCCGTTCCCCAAATCGGGAGTTTTCAAACTGTGCTGTGCAGAGTCCTAGGGCTCCCTGGAAGCAGAAGGTAGCCTTCCAGGAAAGTCCAGTGGGCAGGGCCCCACCGATCCCCTGTACCCCATCACCGCCTTGACCACAGCAGCCCTGCTTTTATGCGTCTCACACACTGCATTTCACAGTTTGGAACAAAGGTTCCACTACTAAAATGAAATTTGAAAACCACAAGGTTAAGTTATTTTAAAGACATTATTCAGCTCTAAAATTGTACGATTCTCGTCTATTAAACCAAATCCTCATAACTGCTATTATATTTTCATCGAGTTTCCATAAAATTTCCTGAGACGACGCCTTACCTCTAGCTCAAGATCCTGAGGTTCCATTTCAGAAAGTGACAGCACAGCAATTTTGGTAACTTTACAGACCTCATGGTCTCCTGGAAGTTTGCCCACCAGTGCTTTCTGCCGAATTAAAATAAGCCACCATGGAAGATCTGAAAGAGAAACGTCATATTAATGCCTAGTATCTGAAAAGTGCTACTGTCCTGGCAAGCCACAAGTGAATAATCTAATGACGACAAATATGTGCATTAGATATAACCCTTTCAAGTAAAGCACACAACAAAGATATAAAA
>NW_006488164.1:0-724 GCF_000325575.1 Pteropus alecto | reverse complement strand
CTTGTACACTTTAAATGGGTGAATTTTATAGTATGCAAATTATATCTCAATAAAGCTGTAAAAAGTAAAAATCGCCCTTGGACAGACAGCATATTGGTTAACAGTGCGGGGCTTCTGTTGTCTTCAATGTGAGTCCCAGCTCTGCCACTTCTCAGCCATAGGACTTCGGGCAAATGAGTTGCCTGTGCTTAGCCTCAGTTTCCTCAAATATAAATGGTACTTATCTTGCAGGGGATGTTGAGGATTAAACAAGAACATCTGTAAGTTTTCTGGGACACAGGGTGTGGTAAAAATTCTCCAGCTATTTTGTCATTATATAGGCCTTCATCTCTAATTCAAGGATAGCCTTTAAGTGGAGTAAAGTGAGCTTTATGAATACTGGAAAAAATAATGTAGATTTAAAATGTTAATTTGTAGAACTATAGTAAGAAGAGATATTTTTCTGGACATCGATCAGGTTTATACCTAAATTAAAACTCTTATTATGGCATTACTTTTCCCACAACCTTTAAGTGATTCTATGAACTACCTCCGCCATTCTGTTGATTACCTGAATAACGAGCTAAATAAAAATTTGATAGGTGTTCACTAAGAAGCTGTGCGAGAATTATGGTTATAACATTTTGAAAGTTGTGCTTTTAAGCCACTTATTACACAAGTTCTCTCTACCCGGAATGCTCTGGAACCCAAGATCTCAGGACACTAAACCACTCAAAGGCCACTT
>NW_006488163.1:0-724 GCF_000325575.1 Pteropus alecto | reverse complement strand
CACGCACGCACGCACGCACGAGAGAGAGAACACGAAGGCCTGACCGGCTTGACCAGTAGAGCCACGCCAGCCACCTGCAGATCCAGACAGTTTATTACTGACACGGTGACAGAATGATCGACCGAAGGCGCCTACTCCCCACGGTCCTTGCCTCACTCACCAAAAAAGACAACGTGGGAACAAAAGGAGCTGGGTGACCGCGACACGAGGCGTGGGAGGGCCTGAGCACCGGGCCGAATGGCGTCCCTCAAAATTCCCGTCTGTTCAGAACCCGAGAACATGACTCTACTTGGAAATAGTCTTTGCAGATACAATTAGTTAACAATCTTTAGACTACATCGCTAGGATTTCAGGAAGATGGGACACGGACACACATGGGGACAGGCCGTGTGAAAACGGAGGTGGAGATCAGAGTGACACCACCACAAGCCACGGACAGCCAGGAGCCAGCAGAAGCTGGAGACGCAGGAGCCTCCAGGCTGAGCGGCCCCGACGCCAGCCTCCCAGCCTCCCGAAGGACAGAGGATGAACTCCTGCTGCCTCGGAGCACCAGGCACGCGGTGGTGCGTTACGGTCGCCCTGGCACACGGGCGCGCCCCCTCTCTAAGGCACCGATTCCAGCCTGTGCTGAGCGGCTTTGTCTGGAGGCCACAGGGCAGATCCCAGGAGGCCACGAGAAACCGGCTCATGACAACCTCCCAGGGAGACAGGGAGATGAATGCGA
>NW_006488162.1:0-724 GCF_000325575.1 Pteropus alecto | reverse complement strand
CTGTTTGAAAGGAGGCTTTCAGATATTGGGTAAAACTAATTTGTTTTGTGTTCGTACCTTCTGTTGGATGTTCAAACACATTACCTAGTTAATTAAATCTTTTCATAATATTATAATGCCTATTTTCAGAGTGACTCCAAACAGCAATGACATGCATTTCAGTCATGACCAAATAGATCAGTACACAGAAAAGTAAAATTTCTAATAATCTCAATTTTCTTAGATCAAAGAATGCCTTCTAACTCTCTGGTGATTACTAAAAATGGAAACACTAAAACAAACAAACAAAAAAAAACATTGAATTTCATCCCAAAATTGGCAAGTGAGTCGCATAAGCCCTATTCACACACATGCACAGTCTTAAAAATGGTCTTTTACCTGATCCCAGAAACTCGAACTTCCCTGTTCACTACGCATGTCTGGAAGTCCTCCAAGAGAATGAAGTAATAGAACAAAGGCCCCTCCCGTAGAGGAATGGGCAGGAAGCAGAATGTGGAATGAGAAGGCAAATTGGTTTCAGGTGGTGAATTCCTCCCTGAGCCTTACACCACAGTACAAACCTGAGCTCCTGCTCCATTATAAATTACTTCAAGCAGATTCTACCACATTGGGATACGACTTAGACTTTATAAATTGTCTGTTTGCTACAATTTTATCCCTCTTTATTTTCTGTTTGTTCTTTCCCTCTCCTCCCTACCCACCTTAGTTCTTCAATTCCAGTTTG
>NW_006488161.1:0-724 GCF_000325575.1 Pteropus alecto | reverse complement strand
AGTAAGGTCCATGAGTTTAGTACCTATGTTTTTTTTTCTCTATGCAATTTATTGTTTCATGTATTATATTTAGGTTTTTGATCCATTTTGAATGAATTTTGTGCTTTTACTTTTCTTTCCTGTTTCTAGGGAAGTTATCAAAGGGAAAATGATAACTCATAGGAAGCTTTTTGAATTCTTTGTAAGAAGAGTGTGTTTTATAGTTCTAAAATATATTAGTGAAGAGGCAAAAAACTACCCAGTGATCATAAAGTAGAGGCAGTCAGTGAACAAATACTAAATTCCCGTGTAGTGTAATGACCTACAACACTATAAATTTCTCCCTCCTGGACTTGGTGCTACTTTTGTCACACATTTGCTTTTCAAAATGCTACAAATACTCAATACATTGGTACTAT
Organism: Pteropus alecto; assembly: GCF_000325575.1. Taxonomy (NCBI): domain Eukaryota; kingdom Metazoa; phylum Chordata; class Mammalia; order Chiroptera; family Pteropodidae; genus Pteropus; species Pteropus alecto. The sequence continues at coordinate 326 of NW_006488161.1, read as the reverse complement.
TTTTTTCTTTAGATTGGGAATATTTTCTTTAAAGGATCAGACAGTAAACATTGTAAACTTTATGGGCCAATAGGCAAAATTGAGGATATTTAGAGGTAGTTATACAACAAGAAAGGAAGCAAATTTGTACACATTTTATTGATGAAATTCAAAATATAACAGCACAAATCTTTTGGTTACATACATTTAATGAGTAGGTTGACATTTTGTTTAATTGCTGTTCAACATTAATGTTCCTTATGATCAAAAACTGTTTCAGTTCATTTCTTAATGCAGATCCATAATGAGATTTTGTTCTTCATCTTCATAAATACCTTTTCAGACAG
>NW_006488160.1:0-724 GCF_000325575.1 Pteropus alecto | reverse complement strand
AAATGTCTATTGGGATCATTTGCCCATTTTTCATTAGGTTATTTATCTTTTCATTATTAATTTGTAATGGTTCTTAACATATTCGAAGCTCCATAAGGCTAAGTGATGGCTTCTATGCTCATAAGAGGCAGAGTTGAGACTCGAGTTAGTTCTGCATCCTTATGGTCACCTGTTCCCATTAGTGGACCAAGAAAGATTTGAAATGTCCATCTATGACTGTATTTTGTCTCCTGGGGTTTGCATCATCAAAGCTGTCCTTTCTTTGCACCCTCTTCCTTTGTCATAGAGCATGATACAGGGAAGAATGATTACAGGGTGAGCATCCCCCATCTTGGTCCATTGGTTTTCATATCCAGCTAGTCTCTTTCTTCTTATGACCACCAGATCTGTCTTTCCACATACTCTTCACAGTGCCTGCCTCATCTTCTGGGCTATGATTCCTCAGCTGCAAAGAGAAACAAGCCTCTCCCTCCCATGGCAGGTGACCTGCACTCCTCCAGACTCTGAAGTGCTGTCTCTCTTTATTTTCTTCCCAGTGAGTAACATCTTTTCTCTTCATCCCTCCTGACCTCCTGCCTGGCTGCCATCCCACTGTCCTTTTTTATAATTCTGCTGAAAAACAAAATCTCGAGATTGTTATTTCTTCAAGTTCGGAGACCTGGGAAAGAACAAGTGAAACAAATTTCTCACTGATACATATTAATATATATTAATATTAATATAT
>NW_006488159.1:0-723 GCF_000325575.1 Pteropus alecto | reverse complement strand
GGCCCTGACGAAACCCCTGAGTGCTGAGTCTCAACGAGCTGCTGGTAGCTGACACCTCATAAGCATTGTCACAGCTCCTTGCTGGGGCTTGTGTCCTGTGCGATTCCAGGGCACGGGCTCCGGTGACCGCCTGGTGCCCCCGACGCCTCCCCACGCACCTTTCCCTGTGCTGACCTGGCACTGTGGCCTTTCCCCGCAGTGAACCACAGCCGCGGGCACACGACATGCTGAGGCCTGGGGTCCTCCTCCCAGTGACTCAGCGACCCTCAAACACTGGGGGTCCGCCCTGGGAACGCAGGTATGATCCCAACCCGAAACTGTTCCAAGCCCTGCCAGCGCCCAGAGCCTCCCTGCCCCGACCCACCCGTCCTTTGTGATTAATGCAGATCCTCCCTCTACACAGCGGAGCCTCCGACACTGGCACACGGGCACCACCTTGGGTTGGTCCCACAAGCAATTCTCGGACTTGCTGAGTCAGGATCTCGGGGTGGGGAAGCATTCAGTTTTAACAAAGCCCCAGGAGATTCTTAGACACCCACAGATGTGAGAAACACTGGTTTGGAACAGGGTCAGCAAACGGGCCCGGAGGCTGAAATGGCTGCCCCCTGCTGGCGCGCGGCCTGCGAGCTGACAGCAGGTGTCACGTTTTTACGTGGTTGGGGCAAAAAGCAAAGCGATACTTTGTGACTTGTGAAAATTACACGACATTCCATTTCCAGTGTC
>NW_006488158.1:0-724 GCF_000325575.1 Pteropus alecto | reverse complement strand
CACATCATTAGTCAAGTTCTCCGCTAGTTGAAGCCAACATGACTCCTAGGAGCATAAATGGCTTTGAATAGTTTCAGAGTGACTGACGGCTGTTAACGTGGGTATTCCTCTCCCCGAGCCTTTAGCCTCCGCTAGGTAAACCTCAGACAAATATGTAAAAACAATCTGTTTGAAAGGACTTCAAAGTATAATCGTGACCCAGAAGTTCCTTTTCAATATATATAAAGAGTAGAAACAAGCACATTTAAATTCACATTGTTTTCCATTTTCTAAGCCCATACTTCTCTAACTTAGCATGCATCGGAGTCACCGGGGTAAGCTGGTGAAAATACATATTCTGGGGTCCCACCCTCACATATTTGGAGTTGATATTCTAGGCCCAAAAATCTGCATTTTTACCAAGTCGTTCCCCTGCGATGGTGTGAGCCAAGCTGTCTGCAGCCACGCGGAGACGGGGGATGTCCTAAACATTCAGGCATGACCCCCTAGGGGCCTTCTGTGTGGCCCAAGGAGAGAAACAGAACCCAAACCCACCAACCGCCTCGGGGAGAAACATGCCAGGGGAAAGTACAGAACCTGAGGATGCTGCTTGAAAACTAAACACTTCACAAAGAGGAGTCAGCAACCAGAAGTGGTTTATTGGTCAAGGAATGAACAGGTTATTTATAATCAGTGCTTCTAGCTACGCTTTCATAATTTCAATGAACAGAAGACTCCTAATCTA
>NW_006488157.1:0-723 GCF_000325575.1 Pteropus alecto | reverse complement strand
TTAGCATTAGGTTTAGGGTTTCGGGATAGGGTAAGGAGTTAGGGTTAGTTTATTGTTAGTTTATAGTTAACGTCTAAGATTATTGTTAGAGTCAAGTTTAGAAGTAGGGTTATAATTAGCTTTACTATTAGGGTTAGGATCGGAGTTACGGTTAGGATTTGTGTTAGGCTTAGGTTTTACGGTTAGGGTCAAGGTTAGGTTTAGGCTTAGAGTATGGAGTTAGTGTTAGTGTTAGGGTTACGTTAGGGTTAGGTTTAGGACTATGGCGACGGTTACAGTTAGGGTTAAGGTAAGAAATTAGTGTTAGCTATAGGTTTATTGTTAGCTTGGGGTTAGGGTTACCTTTAGGTTAGGGTTAGTGTAAGAGTATAGAGTTGGGATTAGTGTTAGGATTAGAGTTATATTTAGGGTTAGATTAGCGTTATGGCTTCCATTAGGGTTCAGTTTAGTTTAGTTTAGTGGTAGGTTTATATTTAGGTTTCGGTTTAGGATTATGTTTAGATTAGGGTCAGAGTTAGGATTAGGATTAGGGTCAGAATTAGAGTTAGCTTTAGGTTTACGGTTAAGTTTAGTGTAAGGGTTTAGGTTATAGTTATTCTTAGTGTAAAATTTAGAGCTAGGGTTAGTCTTAGGGTTAGGGTTATAATTAGGGTTGGGATTAGATTTAATTTTAAGGTTAGCATCAAGGTTATTGTTAGTGTTAGGTGTAAGGTTTAGGGTAGG
>NW_006488156.1:0-724 GCF_000325575.1 Pteropus alecto | reverse complement strand
ATCTATTCATTCTGCCCAAGTTCTCTGTTTTTTATATTGTAAAATCCTGCTTCGCAAGGACAGTTGTTCATAAACTTTTCCTCCCTTTCTGCCAGTGTTTGTGTGATGAAGTTGGACTTCGTGGTAGCTCAGCTTGAGTCTGGTATGTAGGGTTCCTTTAGAAGGCTGGAGAGAGGCAGGATTCTGAGGATTTTTTTTTTTCTGACAGTGTATCACAATTTTGTAGTGTTCTTAGGCTGATTAGGGAACATTCTGGGAAGGGGTGGATGAGGGCGGGGTGCCAATCCAGTGCCAAAACTTATTTTTGAGTGATCTTTGCCATGATCCACAAATATTGGAGACTGTGTGGAATCTTTCTGTTTGTATGTAGTCACAAGGCCTAGATTCCAAGATTTGTCTGGAAAAACAGCATTGGGTTTAGCATCAAAGGATGTTAGAGCAGAGAAGAGCCTTAGCTCGGGTCTCCAGGCAGATCACGTCTCCCAGGCTTCCATTTCTGCCTCCTGCTGTTTGCTTCCAGTGGGGCATCCTGCACCCGGATGCGGCAGCTGACACAAAACGATGCAGCGGGGTGCTCTGACCCCTCGGTGTTATTTCTTCTTCCAAAACAGATTTTGTCGTGAGTGTGTGTGTGCGTGCGTGCGTGCGTGTGTTGGTTTGGTTGTTAAAATTGTTACTTGCTCCCTGAGAGATGAGATTCTAAGACTGGCAAATAGTAAAACCC
>NW_006488155.1:0-724 GCF_000325575.1 Pteropus alecto | reverse complement strand
TCTTTCAACTGGCTAGAGGTAAAGGTCAAGCGAAGCAGGTGCGCCCAGGGCACCAGGGAGACTGATCTCAGTGCCAGAAAAAGGGAGGACCGATGATCCCACTTGCCTCTGAGGAGGCAGCTCGTGGCTGCTACCCTGGGTGGAGCGAGCTGCTGTGTGCTGGGTGCTGCGCATGCTCAGTGGGGAGCTGGGACTCTGGGAACCTGGGCCCGCCCTAAAGGGCACACCGCACGGCGCGCCCAGCTCCTGAGCTGCTGGCCTGGAGCCTAAAATGGGGCGCCCTCTGCCCTAGCTTACCTGACTCGGGGAGAAGAGGAGGAGCTCACTTACACTTTCAAATGCATTTCTGCATTGATTCCAAAAAGTCTAGACTAGTCACTCTTGGGGCTTCTGAGTTATTTCAAGGTGTCTGCAGAACCCCATTTTCGGTGAGTATTTTCTCATAAAGCATCTCACAGTGGATGTTATACATATACGTATTACAATTTCCAAATGCACGGTGCTACTGCGACTATTAAAATACCAATATATTGAGTAATGCTTCTGATACCACAATAATGATACATTCCAGCGGTTCTCTCTGGGAGGCAGCACCTTATTTCTATAATGTCTAATTCTTTATAGCACTCTTATGTCACATCTCTAATCAAATCAGAAGGAAAGTAAATCTAAAAAAAAAGTCTCTGACTTCAAATTTGTTTTAAGATTGTTCTAACTTTTTTTT
>NW_006488154.1:0-724 GCF_000325575.1 Pteropus alecto | reverse complement strand
CCTCTTCAGTTTTCCACCCATGCATGTGACCACTTTAGTAGCTGACATTCTGAGGAGATTTTATGCTTTTTCTAATTAAACCATGGTGACAGTGCCCAGAGAAGGAGCATCGTCCTCCCCTCTCTCCCTCCCCACCTGCATCTGCCCTTTGACAGGCAGTCACAGCTCTTTCATGAGGCAGCTGAGTCCTTCCTGTCCCTCGCCACCCAAGGCCGGCTGCTGGGCAGCCCCATGGGCCCAGGCCAGAGAGAGTGACGAGCTGGAAGGTGCCTGGATCCTCTAGGCAGGGCCGACGATGGCTTCACCTAGGGCCGCGGCAGAAAAATGCAGAGTGCCACAGATGCGCCTCCACCGTTAGGAAACACAGGGAAATACATGCGCCAATGAGAGCATTTTACCACATTGCAACGTCCCCACTGGCAGGCGAGGTGGGTGAGTTACACGGGCTTTTCAGGGGAGAGCAGGTGTAGAGACGGCTCGTGAGAGCTGAGTGCCAGAGAGGCCTGGGTGATGAGTAGAGTCACCTTTCAGGCGGATTACCATCACGCTGCCATTAAGCGTGCCCCAGATGTGGTCACACATTTAGGCCAGGAGACACCCAGACCAGCACACTCAGTCCCGGTACTGATGCAGAAGGCAGGCTGGACGCCTCGTCCCGTGACAGGTCTGCACAGTTGGAGCAAAGAAGCACCAAGGGCCCAAGTGGCATCCATTGTCCCTTCTC
>NW_006488153.1:0-724 GCF_000325575.1 Pteropus alecto | reverse complement strand
TTTTTTTCATATTACGAAATTGAGGTTTGCTTGCATTATGTTTTATATGTTTTGTTTTTGTAATTTTTTTCATCTTAATATTTCCTCTGACTTTCTCCAACAATTTTCTCTGATTTTAAAGCACCCCTAGCATTTTTGTCCATGTAAGTGGTTCATTGAATGATACTCTGTAGTGATGGAGTTGATCTATTTACTGGCTAATTTATGTAACTGCAGGCATAAAATCATAATCGAGATTTCAGGCAATTTTTCCTACTCCTTAATCATCATAAAAATGTGTGTTTTACTTGAAGCAGATATTTCAAAATTTAGTGATTCAAAACATATTTTTCATTTGGTTCTTTGGTTCTTAAGGAAGAATTCTTTAGAATTGCAAAGTAATAATAATTTTGTATAATCTGGTTACTTATTAACTTGCCTAATAGATTTATCATGGGTTACTAATTTCTTTCTTTATTATTATTGTTACATAGAGAATTTTTTTTTTAGTGATTGTTACATAAAATTTCCCAGGGTAGAGACCAAAGAAAGAGGCTGATGACACCATTAAAAGTTTATTAAGGAAAATTACAATGAAATGTGTCTTGGGTGATGGCAAGAAGACATGGATATTCTCCACTCTGCATGGCAAGCAATGAGGAGTTATGTAAGATGGGGCAAGATAGGTGGGGGTACTGGAGTGTGCCCCCCACAGATGAGGGAGAGACACCTTACATGCTTACCC
>NW_006488152.1:0-723 GCF_000325575.1 Pteropus alecto | reverse complement strand
GGGGTGCTGAGGACATGGCGTGTGTGGAGTCCTCCTGGCCTGCACCCAGGGCACAGCCGAAGCCCGTGGCTCGTGAATGCGACACCCACCCAGCAGCAGGTGAGAGGCTGGAGCCAGGGCTGAGGTGAGCCAGGCTGGGAGGCCCCAGGTGCAGCACAGAGCTGGAGGGTTAAGGAGAAGTCCGACATCCAGAGAAGCTTCCAGGTCGGGAGCTGGAAGCGGGTCACCAACAGAGAACATGGGTCTTCTGAAATTCTAAAATGACATAAGTCGATGGCCCGGAGTCTAGGAATTATTTTAAGTATGGGTGACCAACTAGGTACTTTTTCCAAAAGGGTTTCTGCCCGCAATTATCCAGCCCCCTGGGCTCGGTGTCTCCGACCCAGGAGCGCCCGCGGGGGCCAGGGAGCTTGCGGGCTGCGTTCCTCCCTCCCGCCGCCTCCCCGGGGAGGATGTGCCACAATTCCCAAAATAAATAGGGCATTTCTGAGCGCTCAGTTCTGCGCTACCAAGTCCGCCGCGTGGAGCGCATTTCGGAGGCGCCGGCGTGCTTGAAAGTGCACGCTCCGTCTCTTAATTATTTTGAAAACATCTGTTGAAGAAAAAGATGCTCCAGAGGAAAATTAAGAAGTCGTATGTCTCGGTCACTGTGTCTGCCACATTTCACTCCTAAAAAGGAAACGGAGGCCCCAGGAGCCAGGACCCCAGGCCCCGAGGAGGGCC
>NW_006488151.1:0-723 GCF_000325575.1 Pteropus alecto | reverse complement strand
TGTGTGTGTGTGTGTGTGTGTGTGTGTGTCAGATCCCAGTTGTCAAGTGGAGAGAGAGGGAGACCTGGCAGCTGCCCAGATGAACTGGAATCCATGGGAATGGACTGGAACCTGCACTGATGTCTCCCTGGTTCCAGGGATTCAACTTTGATGACGGAGGATCTGGTCCTTTGTCACAGACCTAAGAGTTGCTGGCGCTGAAGGAGAAGACGTGGCGGCCCGTGAAGAGGCGTCGGCTCTGTCCGACACCTACGGATGAGCTGGCACGTAAGCGACAGCCTAAAGCACCGCGCTGACTTCCTGAGTGTGAAGGCCCCTGCTGCTTCACCTCCGTCTGCCACGTGTCGTGCAGAACGTCTGCGTGGCCCGTGCCCACCCGCAGCGTCCAGGGGAGGGGACGGAAACGCAGCACTGGGTCGGCCGGCCGACCACGACAAACAAAGCACATGGCCCCTTAACGTCAGCGAGTTCTCTGGAAAGGGACAGAGCAGGGAGGGCGTGAGAAGCGTCAGGGGCGTAGCAACGATAATTTTAAGAGTGTTCGGGGCAGGTCTCGCTGAGAAAGATCATCAGGTCAGAGACGGAGAAGGCGAGGGAGTGAAATACGCTGCTATCTGGAGGTATTCTAGGCCCCGGTGCCTCCGTGGCGGCACAGTGCCTGGTGTGGTGGACGGCTTTACACGAGGCTCCCAAGTGTTCCCACCTCACGTGTGTCTCTCCCTC
>NW_006488150.1:0-723 GCF_000325575.1 Pteropus alecto | reverse complement strand
TTTACTGTGACCCAGCCATGCTTTAGATGGGCATGCTCCCTCGGCCTGGCACCTGGAGGAAAGCATGTTACCCACGGCGGAAACGTAACGCGAGCGAGAAGGACCACTCTGTCGGAAGTCACTGCGATTTCAGGATCATCCGTCACAGCAGCATCCCCCGCCTGATTAGCGGGTATTTGGTTCTGTCCGAAATGTCCATGATCACATTTGGTCCATGCCAAATGGTTCTTGATATTGGGTCCTGTGAAAAATGTCCATGCTTAGAAAACATCACTGGGTTCAGACAGCCCACGACATTTATTTATACTTCTGGTTTACAGGACTAATATATAAAAAATACTATCATGTTTTATTGGCCCGATCATTGTGTTGAGGCTGTACTGCCAATGATTAAGAACCCTATAGCCTGGGTGGCCTAGACGGTAATGACATGTGGGGTTAGGAAGATGGGCGTTTTGGACAGGGCCAAATATTAAGGACCTTATAGCATGGACTAAATGTGTCCATGGATGTTTCGGACAAGACCAAGCGTCTCGTATGGCCTCGCCTATCCTAATTAATATGGCAGGTTCATAGCAGCCACTGTCCTTGTAGGAATTATAAAGTAGTCCCAGTAGGACAGAGCCCAAAGCCGTTATGTAACACTGTTGGCTTTATGAATGCCTTTCTACATTTTTTTCAGTATCATTATCCTCGCCTACAAAATCACCACCTGTAATTGTG
>NW_006488149.1:0-723 GCF_000325575.1 Pteropus alecto | reverse complement strand
GGGCACCCCCGCACCCTGCGATCAGCCCGATGAGCTCTGGGGAGAGTTCGGGAATGCTCTGGAAACCCCAGCAGCACGCAGACCCCCGAGCCAGGCTCTGGGGTGTGGGACTCCACCACTCCCTGCCACGCCCTCACCCTCAGGTTGGGCGTCACCCCCCAGGGACCATCGGCCAGGAAGGGAGGAAGATGAGGGTGGACATCTAGGAATGGAAAGAGGAAGAAGGAATAGCAGAGCCGGCCGGGAGCAAGGAGACACGATGGGCAGACTTGCCAAGGCGCACAGAGTGTGAGATGGGCACACAGTAGGCCCGATAGTCTTGTGGCGGTGAACGGACCGCACACGGGGGCAGGCTTTCTGGAAGGCAGCTTAGAAGTAAATTCTAGGCTTTTCGGACCACTGACCATTCGACCCAGGAATCACGCCCTGTGAACACCCCCATCTGACTGCGAGGGACACGCACGTGGGAACGCACATCTGAGCCTTTACAGTAACAGAATATCTATCGGTCATCGAAAGGGAGCCCGATCCAGCCATGGTGGCGTAACCCGCCTGCACTTAACCTCTGCCACAGAAGCGAGAAGCAGAAACACTATGAATGGTATTTTCAGAAACTGGTGGACCTGGGATCGGGGCCTGAGGGCGAGGCAGCGCGCTCATTGCCTTCCACATTCCAGCCTTGACCTCGAGGCTCTTTCTGGGCTGCGGGGCAGCGAGGCAGAG
>NW_006488148.1:0-723 GCF_000325575.1 Pteropus alecto | reverse complement strand
AGCAAGGAGTTGAGGCTCGGTCTGCCCAACTCATGAGCTTATGCTTGTAATCACTGCACTGTGGTCACGGGAGGCTCTGGGAAGAAGGTAGTGACCAGGCACTGGGTAGAAAGTGGAGGGACAAAGATGGGGGAAGCCACTAAGGTTGGGCTGCAACTGTGAGCATTTCAGAATCTGAGAAGAGGGATGTGGATCATCCTCTTCTCTTCTGAACCAGTCAGGAGAGTCAAACACACAACACAGCCTAGAGTCCTAGGCTCCTGGACTTAATGGGGGAGGAGCCAGGACAGGTGAGGAATCTGTGATGGAGGTAGGGGCCCCACAGTGGGAAGGTGGCTAGATTTACTGGTGTGGACACAGGACTGGAGGTAGAAGCTGCAACAAGACAGAATTGGATTAAATAAAAACTTTCTGGCAGTTAGAGTGAGTTTTCGTAGGAAAGAGTAAGTAAGTTCATGGTCACTGGGATTGTGCCCTCAGCGACTTTGGGGTATCGTGTTGGAGTGTCAGAGCCATGGCCAAGCCGTTGCCATATATTTTGGGGGATGGGGTCGTGAATATAGGTAACACAGAGGCGGTATATTAAAGATAGACCGTGGATAAGCGTAAATCCAGTTGGAGCCTGTGCGGTTTCTGTAGTCCCTTTTAGCCTTGGCTATATAGTATGTTCTTCTGGCTTATTTGGGGGCAGGGGTGAGAGAGGTAGGGTGTGTGTGTGTGTGT
>NW_006488147.1:0-723 GCF_000325575.1 Pteropus alecto | reverse complement strand
AAAAAATTAAGCTTGTCTGAACATTTCTAAATTTAAGTACTAGATTTTATATGCCTTAATCTGTCCTACTGTAGCATGTTTTAAGAGTTTATGTTTTGATAAAGAGAAAAAAGATGAGATAAAATTGCAGTTATTTTCTCCTTGCCAACTTTGAAGCCTATTTATTATCAACATGATCTCATAAATCACTCACCAAAGATTTCTTATGTACGGAAATCAATATGTGATACATCTGAATAAAGAAATATGCACAAAAGTCTCCAAAATGTTCATTATCAGGACCAAAGTAATTATGTGACATTTAGGGTTAGGCCTGTGTTCTTGGATTAAAGATGGGCACAGTGACTAAAACATAAGCCCTGTCTGACTTTGATAACCTGTGATTCTTCTAAACTGAAAAGCACTATCGCCAGGTACATCAGCTATGCAATCAATGTTGTTTTTGTTAGTAACACATTCTGTTATTTCATCTCACCTTTCAATCTCCTCTCCTAACAAGAGAAGGATTTCCATAAAGTGGCCTGACAATCATGAAGTTAGGATTCTAAAGGTTCTTAGATCTTCCAGTTCAATCTATATATTTTCTAATATTCCTCTCCAGGTATATTTTTATTATAATAAAATTCATGTAACTTAAAATTCTCCTTTTTAACAATTTTACTGCATGCAGTCAATGACTATTGTTACATTCACAAAGTTGTGCAATCATCACCATTATCTAAC
>NW_006488146.1:0-723 GCF_000325575.1 Pteropus alecto | reverse complement strand
TTCTTTGTTCCAGACATCAAGAGCCTGGACAACGCATCGGGAGGGAACCCTACTCTCCAGTAACATCTGGAATATTAAATACAGAAATCTTAAGTCAAGAATGTATTTGGTGCTTTTGAGGGAAATAAAGAAGCCAGTATGGCTAGACCAAGATAAGAAGTGAGCTGTAGGGAGAGGTCTGATAGCACCTAGGCTAGGTATCATGTCTGCCTCCTGCATCAATCAGAGGCCTTGCCCCAGGTTTCAAGGATAATACATCTTTTCTTGCAAAAGGTTTTACTATTTATACTCTCATATCTGCTGTCTTTTTTGACTCACAATGGCCCTGTAATGGAGACTATGTAACTAAGGTAATTGAAACTCCTACTTACCTTGCAGTTGATCCTATTCTAGTTACTTGTACTCTTTATATCTTATTTTCCTGTTTGATGTTGCACTAGATTGTCTCTGAAGTTCAGCCCAGCTCTGATGTCTGGCACACCGTAGTTAGCATGTAATAGTAGAACTGGGAAGTCTGGTTCTGTGTTTATTCTGCTATTTCATTCTGTTCCTTTTTTACGACATCCTGAGGGAGAGTGGGATAGGTACGGAGGTTTGAAAACTTGGCTAAAGTGAGTTTTAGGGATCATCTGTGATTCCAGTTATCCAAACTATTTCGTTCTTACTAGACTTAGACTCATGAAGAGAGGTATATATTTCTCTTCTTTTTTTTTTTTTTTTTTT
>NW_006488145.1:0-723 GCF_000325575.1 Pteropus alecto | reverse complement strand
GAAGGAGCTTGTGTTTCCCTCGGAACCCAGTCCCCTCTCCCCACACCGTCTGTCACCGAGGTGCAGGTGCGGACAGCGACGCCCTGGCCAGCCTCTCGCTGTTCCCGGGCCGCCCGCCGCAGCTCCCTGGCCCTGCTCTCCGCCGGACATGCTGTCACCTGGGCTGATTTTCCCCTGGGTCCTCGAGGTCAGTCCTCACCTTGGGGGATCCCCCAGCCCAGAAAAAGACCCGTCCACGTCCGAACCCCGAACGTGAGACAGGCGCAAATGTCGGCTGCGCCTTGGCTTGGTCTTGACTTCTCTCCAGTGCGGTGTCAGTTCTCAGCTGACCGCTAGGGGGCAGCGTCGCCCAAGTCCTTCCACCGCCTCTCCGTGTGGTCCAGGCCCCACTGCCCAGCACGCCTGCCCTGCGAGGCGGCCTGTGAGCCCAGACGCGAGCAGCGCAGTGGCTCCTTTGCCCTGACCGCAGTCGCAGGTCAGACGCACTCTCCTGAGTCAGAGCCTGGCTTCTCTCCCTCTGGGGACATCTTAGCCCTCCGCATCCGGGAGTCTTGTCGTGGCTTTCGGCACCTCCTGTGTTTTATTGGCGCTGTTTGTTCTTAGTCTAACTTATCTGGACATTTAGTGTGAAGTTTCCGGAGAGAAGCAACGCGTCTTTATTTTTCTTCGACTCATCATCGTCTCCGCTAGCCCCCCACGCCCCCAAACAGGAGTGAGCTTGAC
>NW_006488144.1:0-723 GCF_000325575.1 Pteropus alecto | reverse complement strand
CCCTTTCTTAGTCATAGAGGTCCACTCTCTTTTTGCCTCCCAAGACTGCTCTGTTTGAAAGTTCCCTTAACAAACTCTTGGTTTAATTCTGGAGTTGTCAGCCTCTTTCTTTGGCCTCTTCAGCCCAGTGTCCTTTGGAGGTCGGTTCCAGGACACCTTGGGACACTTTCCCAACACTCAAGCCTCTCTGCTCCCTCCATCCCCATTCTCAGTTTGCCAAACCCACCCCCACCGAAACTGTGGGCCCTGGAGTCTGACCAAGGTTTTTTTTCCCAAGAGGGGGAGCTCCAGCTGCTTGTGTTTTGGTGTGGACTGGCAAGAAGGCACAATGTTGGGGTTCAGAGGGAGGGCAGAGGGGCGGCTGGGTGCACAGGAAGGGCCACATGTAACCCTTGCAGAGACTGGGCTACTGTTTTTCTATCTCTTCATGTCGTCCTGGGCAGTCTCTCCACTTCCAGCCTAAACCGTCTTTCACATGCAGATGCCTCCCAGATCTATACCTCATCTCTGAATTTGGAGCCCTGAATCTGAATGCCTGCTGGACGTCCCGCCTGGCTGTTGCTCATGCTTCCCAGATGTGATATGTCTAAGGCAGAAATGATCTCTCACTCCCGGGCCCACTCCTCCGCCAGGAGACCCTCAGAGAGTTATCTCCAAACTCTAGGGCCTGGCGTTCTCCTTCCCCTTCCCCTTCTCCTTCTACTTTCCTTTCCCCCTCCCCTT
>NW_006488143.1:0-723 GCF_000325575.1 Pteropus alecto | reverse complement strand
GTCAACCTTAATCGACTGGCTATGCTGCCTGGATTATTGTGTTGACAAGACTTTGTCACTGCTTCTGGGTTTGGAGAAAGAGAACTATGATCAGTAAATGATATCTGTGCTGGGCGTGGAATGAAGGAACCGTGGTACCTACGTGATGTAGCTGCCTTTCCTGGATAAGGCCCTTTTCATACATTGAGAAGCTTTGTTTCTCTTCTGAACACAGGGGAGAGGAACCTGTGTATGCAGAGGTCCAGATGGCCATGGGATGTGAGTTCCTGAATAGGCTGAGCATAGAGCTGGCCGTGACTGCCAGGTTATAGAGAAGCCATGTAAACGCCAAGGGCCAAGGGAATGGAGGTGAACTCAGGAGCTGGGGGGTGAGCTGAGCCTGGATTTGGGCTCCTGATGACTCCTCTCACAGCCCAAACATGTGCTTCCCACAATACACACTGAGTGGTCAGAACAGGACACCTCCCCTGTGATAGTAGGTTATTAAGACTACGTATCCAGAATGGTCTGTTCTCACCGTTCCTGCCATTCTGTGGCTGTTGACACTTCTCAGCCTGTGTTCTACAGAGCACCAGCCCAATGAGATCCTCAGTGAAGCTCACCATGTCCCCTATGTGGAGATTCATAGAGGGCATTTACATTTTAAAGGCTCTGACAAAGCCTCTATTGATGACACAGTTTGGTTGTAATCTTCCATTAGCCATGAAATGATTTTTTTTTTTT
>NW_006488142.1:0-722 GCF_000325575.1 Pteropus alecto | reverse complement strand
GAATCAAAAACGATAAACATGAACATTAAAAACTTAATGAGGAGCCACACTCACCAGAATGGCAGATTAAAGGGAGTGACATGGTGCCATCCCCATTGCTGGGAGGGGACACATTTGACATCTAGGAAATGGAGGGTGCCTCAGCCCCTGGCACATGATGCAGTCATTCGGGGTGTGTGCACAGGAATGGCCTGGCCGCCTGGTCCTAAGACCCCAACTGGAAACACCCGAAGTGCCTGTAGCAGCCTGGACATCAGGCTCCACTTGGGAGCTGGCATGGCAGTGAGAAATAGTGATCTCACTACATTCAGCACCAGGAGAAAACCAACATGGTGGTCAGTGAAATGCTCAAAGCGTTACAACTCATCAGTCACAAAAATGTGAAAATGAGGCAGACAACACCACTTCCACGTGCACGTGCACAGTGTGGCCTGAGGAGAAGCAGGGGGACGGTGTTGTGGAGGGAGGAGGGGAGGGGACTGCATGGTTGGAGGGACACAGGGTGTGGGGGACAAGGCTGTATATCGTGACCCCATTGCTGGGTACCTGGGCACCCTTAGAATCATCTCTTAAATGGTCTGTGTTGCTTTCTGCATCCCAAATACACGTGACCACTCACCAAACAGACCCAGCCCCAGGCACCAGGGGCTGGGGAGGGGGCCATCCCTACAGTAACACCCAGTTGTCAGGGCCCAGGACCCCATAGTGACAGTGGCTGTCCC
>NW_006488141.1:0-723 GCF_000325575.1 Pteropus alecto | reverse complement strand
AAAAATAGTAAATTCAGGGCTATAACCGATGAAATAGATTGTGGCAGTGGTGAAATCAACACAATTTTTAAAAATGCTTCAAACTTAACCTTTAAATGAGAGGAAGCAGACACCGTTGCTCGGATGAGCCGGGTCTCTGCCGTGTCAGCCCCGGGCTCCTGCACTGGGGACAGCTTGTTTCAGGCTTTGGCCACAAAGGAGACGCGTCCACTTTAGATTTAACCCTTGGCCAATTCTGATGCCAACTCTCAGGCAAAAACAAATCATAGTAAATGTCTCCAAAGGGTGCTTTTCTACGTGTACAGCTCCAGAAAAAGAAATGCCAGCTACGAGAGGCCTTGCCCTTTGTCGTGGATCAAATTGTGTCCTCCCTAAATTTACTCACTAAAGCCTTAACCCCCACGAGACTGTGTTTGGAGATAGGTCCTCTGAAGAGGTGATAACTGTTAGATGATGTCATACGGGCTGGGTCCCGATCCGATATGCCTGGTGTCCTTACAAGAAGAGGCAGAAACACCAGGACACTGTGTGCTCGTGGAGGAGGCCACGTGAGGACGCAGCAGGAAGGCAGCCGTCTGCCAGCCAAGAGGAGGAGCCTCAGGAGAAGCCGAACCTCCCCTCACCTTGATTGCGGACTTCCAGGCTCCAGAACTGAGAAATACATGTGGTTTAAGCCACTCAGCCTGTGGTATTTTGCTACAGCATCCCGAGCAGGCTAGAGCG
>NW_006488140.1:0-723 GCF_000325575.1 Pteropus alecto | reverse complement strand
GTCATCCTGATTCTGTCTCCACCTTAAGGATGAACCCGTGGACTAAAGACTACTTCTTTTAAAAATTAAAATTTAAACAAGGACAGATTCTTTCTCGTTTATGTGCTGTCCCTGAGTCTGTCCATCCTCCTCCCCGTCCTGCGCTTCTGCAGGGTTACGAGCCCCGAGCTGTGAGAGGTGAACTCTTCCTGACTCACATGTTTCCGGATCGGCCATTTCCGATTTAACGCGTGTGCAGGTTATGTGTGAGTCCTTGGCCAGGTGAGGAACAGAATAAAGGTGTTCTGTATTGAAGCTGTGGAAAAATGTTTCCTCCAATGGTGAAACCTGGTAGGGGAGAGAATACATTCATAGAAATAGTTTAAATAATTGCATTTTCTCTTATAACCTAGCAAAGGAATACGATTCAGACTTCAGGTTCAATGGGCATATCGGGCATAAGTCTATCTTCGTTCCTCGATGGATGACAATCAAGAAATAAATCCCTAAAAAAGAACAGGAGGACTATAAGTGGATGACAGATTTGCAAACATCTCTAAAAGAAACAGGGATGAAGCCTGTCATCAGATGAGACAGCGGGGAAGTGGCAGCCCAGAATCCACAGGAGGAAACTGCCCCAAAGAGGGGAGTCCGTCCTCCCACCTCCCACCAAAGTTCCACAAGCCGTCGGTGCTCAGGGGTTCAACTCCTCAGACGGTGGGAATGCCAACAGGAGGGGTGAAG
>NW_006488139.1:0-723 GCF_000325575.1 Pteropus alecto | reverse complement strand
TTCATTCTCAAAGTGCATCAGCTGAGATGATAAATTATACGGCCACTCTGCTTATAATCTTGTTTCCTCCTTTCCCACTGAAACTTTGTAGATGGGCAAAACAAAAGCCCTGTGAACACTGATTCCCTGACCAGCTTTGTCCGTGGCACATTCAGGCCTGTGTTCTTATAGACAGTGATATTGTTCCTCACATATTTACTTACTTACTTGCCAACTTACTTGTGGCAACATTCCACATGTGATTCTTGGGCTTAAGTAATTCTCTGAAGGATGAACAATCAGAGAGAACACTGTTTAATTAGACTGTAGAAATATGTTAATGACTTAGAGAGACATAAATTAAGTCAAATGCTTGCATATATTTATTTTCTGCATCAATAGATTTCCGTGAGTGTGATGAGGAGAAAGAGAGTTGACATTGAAAGAAATGCAGAAATGGAAAGAAATACTTAGTAGAAAGAGAACTGATCTGGGAAGCAGAATACATCAATTCTTTGCTAGTCTAGTGATAATGTGAATTTAGGCTTCCCCTTTTTGTGTCTTGTCCCTGTGGATTTCAGTTATCTAGAGAGAAAACTATGATGTAAATTTGAGTTATTCTTCATTTGAGCCAGTTTGAACTTCTCAACTGCTTTCAGCTTCTTAAATAAACCAGTCTCCCTCCCTCTCCTGGCCTTTTCTCAGTGCGTAGTTATTATGAGTTTACAGTTTCATTCTCAAAGT
>NW_006488138.1:0-723 GCF_000325575.1 Pteropus alecto | reverse complement strand
AAATTCTCTGAGGATGGATTCTGGAAACAAAATGTTTTAGAGAAACTCTACAGTTGATGATTCCAACGTGCACCTTTTGAAATTTTATCAATTTATAGTTTTAAAGGAAGGCACCACTTTTGCTTTGGACTGAGAGAGAAGTCACAGATAGCATAAGTTTAAGTTCTCTTCCCATCCCAGGTTGTAGCTCCCAATTCTGCCTCTAATAAAGAGTAAGGCAGTAAGAGAGGTGTGGCTTACTCCCTTCCACCCTGCTAGGGACCAGGTAGAAGCTGCATCTTGTCCAGGAGGGAAGAGATTGCAGTAGGGACCAGAGGCAGAATGGACTTTGGCTCACAGTGAAGCTGAGTCCTGGAGTTTCTGCCCTGTGAGAGCTTAGGAGAGACAGAAAGCAAAAATTCCCCTTGATTCCTTAAATGATATTTATTGAACACCTACTATGTTCCAGATGCTGTTGTAGATGCTGGGGCTATAGCAGTAAGCAAAATAGACAAAAACGCCTGCCTTCATGGAGCTAACATTCTAGTGGGGGAGACAGACAATCAACATAGCAAAGAAATCAGTATATCAGAAAGTGAGAAAAATAAAGCAAGGAGAAAGACTAGGAATGTGTGGTGGTGTTGATGCAGGACAGGACAAATTTCCCTGAGCGGAGGGGGAGACCAAACTGTACCAAGAGAAGAAGAGGGTCCTTGGTGGAGAGTGTAGAAAGAATTCAACACA
>NW_006488137.1:0-723 GCF_000325575.1 Pteropus alecto | reverse complement strand
AAAAAAAAAAAAAAAAAAATCCTTGCTTTATATGGATCTTGAAGAAGCAAGTCACAGTAACTGACACTTGAGCTCTTCATTCTAAGAACTGTACTTGGTAAAAACCAAACCATCGTTTTCAAACACAGATAGCATGTTATATCTCAAGTTTTTTGTTCTCACCTCTTCCACCTTATAAACCTACCTGTTCCTTGCTTCTGGCTCTCATTTCCCCTTTTTACTGATCCAGTCGCTATCATTTCCCGTCTAACAACTCCCATGATGCCTTGCCTAATTCCTTCCCCATACCTGTGATGACAGGTATCCATCCACCAACATACGCATCAGGGATGGCTGCCCACATCCAGGATTCCACGGAAGGCTGAACCTTGCTAGCTGTAATTTGGACCTTTTTCTCACCTGGTTCGCTCAAATCTGCTTTTAGGGCCAACGTACTCTCTAGAGACTCCACTAGATTTTTTTTTTTTATTTTGACTCAGACCCTGGCTAAGATCAGCTTACACTTTCATCGCTTCATAAATGTTGACTTTATTTTGCTCTCAGCTTCTCAGTTTCAGTGAAGGAGTGGAGCCAGGATTACTCACCTCCTTCACACTCTCCCAGGTCCTACCTCAACAATTAATGTTTCTCGCTGCTATGGCAAGTCAATTTAACGATAATAAGCAATATTTATTGTGTATGTGCAGAAGCCTCATATTGTGCTGGCCAATGTAGTATATTTAA
>NW_006488136.1:0-722 GCF_000325575.1 Pteropus alecto | reverse complement strand
AGGAGGAGGAGGAGGAGGAGGAGGAGGAGAAGGAACATCACGTTTTCTAACAGCTGCTTTACCAAGATGGCAAAGTCTAGAGCAGTTTGCTTTAGGGTCTGCAGGGCTCCCTTGGTGCTGATCTTTACCGGGTTGCCAGGATGCTGCATGTGACAGCTAACACTCCAGGGCACTTCTGGATCCTCATGTGCTCAGTGCGATGCCTACTTATTCCACATGCAGGTAAGGTGCGCTGGGTGTTTGATCATCCCATCTTATGGAAGAGGAAAGAGAGGCTCAGAGAAGTGAAGCCCACAGCCAGGGACTAAGTGGAGACCGGTCCTTGGATCCCGGGCCCTCACGCTCTGCTCACATCGCCACAGCCTGCCGGCCCTTCCACGGGGCTGTTCTCGTCCGGCCTGGGTACGCGGAGAGCTGGAGGAAACTGCTCGCACCTTCTCGACGTCTGGGAGTGCCCTTTGGGAAGTGACCCACCTGAAAACGTGTCTGGGCTCTGGCAGTTTTTCTTTCCCTCGTTGCCTTCATTACCATTCTGGTACTTCTGTTCCCACTTCATGAAAAAAAGCCACCCTCCCTTATCCTCACCCCAGCCTCTGGGGCATCGAACAAAGGGAGGGATTCAGCGAGTGCCAGCACAGGGGCATCTGTGAGAAGCAGTGAAGGCAGCGGCATCTCATTTCATCCAGACTTCAAACGCACGCAGGGGCAAGGCCCCTTCTCTC
>NW_006488135.1:0-723 GCF_000325575.1 Pteropus alecto | reverse complement strand
AGCCCCGGAGCAGAAGCAGCCTCCGCTACCACCGGTTGTGGAACCTAGCCGAGCCGGCCATGGCGTTGTCGATGCCGCTGAACGGGCTGAAGGAGGAGGACAAAGAGCCCATCATCGAGCTCTTCGTCAAGGTGAGCGCCCGCCCGCTGTCCCGCCCGGCTTAGTCCCCGGCGCCCGCCCGTTTGCACCGGGCGGCGTCCCTGGGCGCTCCTCAGCCCCTGCGCCCCCGCGCGGCGCCCCGCACCCGGGGCTGAGGGAAGCGCCGCTCCTGCGCCCCCGACCCATTGTCTCGGGCCAACCCGCGCCTTCCTGTCGCCGAGGCCTGTCTAGGGAGCGGGGGGTGGGACCGGGACCCCCGAAAGCCAGCACTCCGGAGCGGCGGTCATCTCTTCCAGCCGCGCAGGCTCCGGTGGATGCCAGACAGTGGTCCCGCGCCTGGGTGGAACGAGCTGCTCCTCCTCGGGCCCCGGAGTTCCCCAGGACCGGGTTGAGGGTGGGTCTGTCACTCCTATCACCCACCCCCACCCTGGCGACAGGCCCCAGATCCTCCATCCCACCTCTCAGCCCTCCAAGTCCACTCCCAGCCGGGGATCCGGAGCCTCCAGTCAGTGGTGAGGTGATGAACTGAACTTCTTTGAAAGGTTTCTGAAAGAACGTTTCTCTCTTCGCTGGTATGAAACTGTAACTTTAATTTTTAATGCAGTTTTAATTTTTTTTTTTTTT
>NW_006488134.1:0-722 GCF_000325575.1 Pteropus alecto | reverse complement strand
AAAGCTGAGAGTGAGAATCCAGGATCCTTGCCATCCCCTCTCAGAGGAGCAAGAGTTATTTTTTTCTCCTCCTTTCAATAAGGAAGGTGATCGGCTGTCTCTCTACTGGCTATAAACAGAGGAAAATCATTGTTTTCTATTTTCTTGGAGAAACAGACTTTGAAGTTTGTATGGGTAGGACATTTTACATGACTTTTCTTGTGTCACACCTAGGGTAAGAATCCGGGCGAGAGGGACCGCAGAGCCATTATTTGCTTTTTAAGTGATTAATGATCATCTGTCTCTGATTCAGAATACCTCCACCTCATTTGCACATTCAGGACAAAATTAATAATGATCAATATTAAAAAATCCAGGACTTCTCTAAGGGAAACAATCCAAAAGCCAGATTCTGTCACAGCGTCAAGCTCAGGTCTCTGGTGATGTGAAGTAACCTCCACCTCCTCGGGATTTACCCATGAAGTACAGGTGAGGCACCTCTTGATGCAGAGATTTGTGAATATAAAATATTTGCCTTGCACATACTGAATTTGCAATGACCGACCAGGTTCAGGACAACCACAGTAAACATTCCTGGTGGGAAAGGGGGAGGATGGGAGTCACACGGCCCTCTTGTCCGTACAATGGTGACATCTTGCTGGGCCACATATGGAGGGCCTGTTACCCTTTCACTCCTAACACACCCACCTGTTTTGTGGTCTGAATGTGAACTGCTTGCCATA
>NW_006488133.1:0-722 GCF_000325575.1 Pteropus alecto | reverse complement strand
GTGTTCAGCTCAAGGAGGAGGCTGGGTGACTTATTATACGTACTGTGTTCTATCTGCAAAATAGGTAGGTCTCTGCTGAAGCGGTTTTGCTTGAATTGTCATCACACCATTCAGATCACTATAAAAATTGTTGGAGAAGCGATGAATCTGAGAAAGTAAAAACAATAAATGTTAAAAAACATTCAGTGCTATTGTAATTACTGATGCCTCTCAGGAATTGGCAGGAAACAAATGGCACACTCAAAATGGCTTCTTTGAGAAAAATGTAACAACGGTACTATATTTTATAAAGAAGTGGGAAGAGAAATTAACAAGGAACTGCTTAATTCTCTAAGGCTTATAACAGTGAGGACATAGGCCCAAAGCAGCAAGAAATAAAGGAGAGATTCCTGGAATCTGGAAAGGACAGATGCAAGGAGAAATGCTGCCACACACTGTGACCTGCCATGAAGGCCATGTGAAAAGCAAAGCCAGGCTTCACTCTCCTTCCATCTCTGAGCTCACAACAGCTGCAGCACAAGGGAGTCCTTTATTGTAGCTTTTGGTGCACGCAAGAGTGAAAAAGGTGCAGAGAAGATCTGGAGAAGCAAAGCAAGGGTGTCCCAGCTCCTGACAGGTCTGCTCGCCTTGGACCTCTTCTCTGCCCTTGTCCTTCACAGCCAGCCTCATTAGCTTCCCAGAAGCAGCATGAGAGCCTGGGAAAAAAGTGCCAGATTTCAAAG
>NW_006488132.1:0-722 GCF_000325575.1 Pteropus alecto | reverse complement strand
AAAAAGTGGCCTAAAGATAGATTAAATGACAGTCTGGAATAAGTGGCTTGTCTGTCACAGCCCTTAAGGACAAAGATAGGAAGATTAGGCACAAGAATATATGAAGTAGAAACAGGTGACTTGGACGTATGGAAGTGGCCAGGAAGTGTGAAGTTTTTGTTTTGCATGTTATCACTAACAAACCACCTCAGTTGAAGAGGCATTAAAGAACCAAGTAGAAAATATTGTCTCAGCCAGCTGAGGTCAGCCATCCTCTGTCATTGGCCTCACCAGGCTGTCACAAAAGGAAAAGGAGCAAAGTGGCCACGGTGGCATGGATGAAGGACAAGCATCAGCCCATCAGCATGAACTCCTACTTACCAAGTCTGACTAGCTATTACTGTCACTGAATCCCCAACCTGCTAGCAACATTGCTAGGTCCCTGGTATTACATAATCCCTTGAGGCAACCAGAAAGCCACTTGGTAGCAAGATGACTATATTGGACATGCTTCCACCTGGAAGGGACAACTATTTATCCTGACAGAAATAGACAACTATGCCTTTTCTGCTTGCAGAACTTGAGTCAGCACTGACATCTTAAAGATTTTAGAGTCTTTAAACATGCACCTATTAGACCCACTCCCAGCAAAGAGCTGTGGTATCATAGTTGGCCATGAAGTGCAGTACTTGCATTACAGACTGTGTCACCTGCAGACCTGTTAGAATGTTGAAATGGCCTGT
>NW_006488131.1:0-722 GCF_000325575.1 Pteropus alecto | reverse complement strand
ATCTCCAGCCTCCTCAACTTTCAGAGGCCATCCTACAGCCTCTTTTCAGCAGATAAATCTCCTTCTGCCTCCCCAGCCATTGGATGAGAACCCTTGGTTTTCTAATACCAAACACAAACCCATTGCTATCCACTGCATCCACTCTCCCCTCTGCCCTGAGCCAACCATCTCGCCTCAGTCCAGGGTCCCACTGCTTCTGCCTTCTCAAGAACCTTCCTTGGCTATGAACATGTGCCTCTGTCCTGTACTCGACCCCTTTCTTGCAACTGGAGGGAACTTTACATCCAATTTTAAACACATGCAAGTTTCTTTTTAAGAAAATCCAAACCCCTCATCTATTACTATTATACCTTTCACTGCCTTCACAGCCAAGTTCTTGATAAAGCTGATCACAGTCATCCCATTTCCTCACTTCCCATTCTCTCCATAAACCACTCCAATCTGGCCTCTGCCCCTGGCACTTCACTGACATAGCACCCCCTCAGTGACCTCCATGTTTGCTAAATCCAGTCCTTAGCTCCATTCCAACCCATTGCTGCTTACCTCCTCTTCCTGAAACACACCCCTGCCTTGGCTCGGTGACACAATGCTATGTCCCCTTTTCTTCCTCTTCTGATTTCCTGGCAGGCTCTCCCTCTTCTAACCAGAATATTTGGGACATACTTATACAAAAAATTATTCAATGTGTATCTGGAATTCAAATTTAACTGGACGTCCTGGTT
>NW_006488130.1:0-720 GCF_000325575.1 Pteropus alecto | reverse complement strand
AAATGATAAACATTTTTCCAAGTGTCATTCATAATTATCGTATTTCATTATCACACAAGATTCCACTAAGGAGTTGAACCATAAATTATATAACTTTCTTCTTCTGGTATATAATTAAGGTTGCTTCTGTTGTATCTTTATTTTGAGTTATTTGAAAAAATGTATATGTGAATACAACTTTTAAAATTTTTTCTGTGAATTATTTTCTTTATAAATGATCAATATTCATTTTAAATGATTCACTTGTTTACTCAAGAAATATTTATAACTTATTATTTTGTTCAATATGCAGATAAAAACACTGGCTCTGAAAAGATTTCTCTATTCCTCACTGCTATTCTTTACTAATGTGATGAAACCTATAATGAATGTGCTCGTGAAGAAAAATTTCCTTGATATCAAGAATCCTGTAGATTAGATTTACTCTCCATCCCCAAGTTTCCCTTTGTATTAGTCCACTTGGGCTGCCATAACACAATACCATAATCTGGGTGGCTTGAACAACAGAAATTTATTTTCTCAGAGTTTTGGAAGCTGGAAGGCCCAGACCAAGGTTTTGACCTGTTAGGTTTCTGGTGAGGGCCACCTCCTGGCTTGTAGATGGCTGTTTTCATATCATGTGCTCACATGGCCTTTCCTTGGTATGTGCGCACAGAAAAAAAGCACAAGAGAATGCTCTAGTATATCTTCTTATAAGGACACTAATCTTATTGGATCAGG
>NW_006488129.1:0-722 GCF_000325575.1 Pteropus alecto | reverse complement strand
TTACATTATAAATCTGTGACGGAACTCATCTGAAAGCAGTAACTTTAAAATCTGAATCTCGTATCGTTTATAAAGTGGCACATCTATAAGAGCATGGGAGTACGCTTGTAAGTCATTCTAGAAAAGCAGAAATGACTTAAGTATTTAAAAAGCAGGAGGAATTTAATCCAGAGAATCGGCTACACGGGTGGTGGAAGATCTGAGAACCCAAACAGAATAAATAAAGAATGCCACAAAGCAACCCTCACATCAGCAAAGGAACGAAAGCCAGGACGGCCCCAAACTGGATGGCAGAGTCCAGGCTGCACTTCCCGAGGGCCAGGTCAGCAGCCAGGCTGGAAGGACACGCCGAGGCTGGAAATGAATACAAAGAGGGACAGCAACGCAGCCTTGCCCTTGCTGGGGCATTTCTGTTTCTCATTCAAGACACTCTTCGGCCAACTGTAGATGCCCAAACCAGCCAAGATGGGCATCTGAGAACTTGTGTCAACCTCGGTGCAATGTAGCTGTCGCAGAGAACAGGTCAGGAACAGACAGACGGTCAAACGGACCTGGGATCTGCATGGCCTGTCAGCTTTTCCCTGACTTTACTTCCTTGCAAGGGCGCAGGGCCAAGGACACGGGAGCCCCTCCTTTGATAAAGACGGGTGGAAAGGGGGAGGAGGGAGCAAAGAGAAAGCAGTGGAGAAGTAGAGACCCAGAGACCCGAGCCTGAGCCGGAA
>NW_006488128.1:0-722 GCF_000325575.1 Pteropus alecto | reverse complement strand
TGTATTTTCTCAGCAAATGAACGAATTCACACATGGTCTCGCCATGATGACAGCAACCGTCAGCCTTATACGAATCTCTTAAAAAAATTAGAGCCTCGTCCACCACGAGCGTCTACTCGGTGCCGGGCGTGTGACTGACACTCCGATCCACGTGGGCGACAACTTTCCTTGCCCGAGTTTAGGTGCTGTCTGGGAGGAAGCCGTCCCCTCTTCTGCCGTCTTGTCCTGTTGTCACGTAAAGGACCGTGGCCGGCTTCCGAACATGCTCAAGGTTCGCGCGGGCCGCGCCGGGCTCCGACGCTCGTGTGGCCCTTCACGTTCAAGCGGGAAACTCGTCCCTGGTTCAACTTCCTCAGCCGGTTTTCTCCAAGGACGAGACACCATGGAGCTGGCTCAGGACAGCGCCCACCGTGCCCATGACACCGGGGTCCAGGGAGCTGCGCTGGCGAGGGCCACAGGCGTTCTGGGGGGCCATACTCTAGAAGCACGTCCTCTGATGTTTTGGTGGGATTTCCAGAGGACTAGCTCAGCACCAATCCGAGCAGCAGAATGAAAGAAGGAAATGTTTCCTTTTTGGTTCATGGGAGCTGGCGGACTCCCTCGTATTTCTTCACTTAGCAGCAAATCTGGAGCAAGCTTCTCCCGAAAGAACCCTCTTCTGTAGTTACAAACAACGTCGCCAAGTGGGCAGGACGCTGTGTGGAACGGTGGCCCCGGGGCCT
>NW_006488127.1:0-721 GCF_000325575.1 Pteropus alecto | reverse complement strand
CTGAATATGATCATCATGCTTCCAGATGAAAACGTTGATTTGGAAACGGTAATGAGTGCTAAGCAATAATCGCACTGTGATGGCAGGGGAATCACATTGAATTTCTGCTTAGCAGTTCTCCACGTGTCCCAGTGAATATTTCTAAAGCGAGCATAACTTCCCATTACTGCCATCTTTACTGTGCAGCATAGAGTATTCACATCATAGCAGATGGTTCTATTGGGCAGCACTGTTCTAGACTATAAAATCTTCAACTCTCCTCTTCTAGGTGGAAAAAGAACTTACTTATGAGAAATTCATAGAATGGACGAGGCCAGACATGTTGGACAAACAAGAGGTGGAAGTGTTCCTCCCTAGATTTAAACTGGAGGAGAACTATGACATGAAGGATGTTCTTCGCTCTCTCGGCATGACCGACGCCTTTGATCTGGGCAGGGCAGACTTTTCCGGAATGTCGTCTGGGAAAGACCTGTTTCTGTCCGAGGTAGTGCACAAGTCCTTTGTGGAGGTCAACGAGGAAGGCACAGAGGCTGCAGCTGCCACTGCCGCCATCATGATGCGCCGATGTGCATCGTTTGCCTCCAGGTTCTGTGCTGACCACCCCTTCCTTTTCTTTATCCAGCACAGCAAAACCAACAGTATTCTGTTCTGTGGCCGATTCTCTTCCCCATAGGGAAATGGTCAACACAGCATGTAGCTCTTCTTCTGTCTCCTACTGACC
>NW_006488126.1:0-722 GCF_000325575.1 Pteropus alecto | reverse complement strand
CGGTCCCCGGTCCCCGTCATCCTCCGGGATGCACTTTGACCCCCGTCTCCTGCACACACCAGCACAAGCCTTCTTTTGAAGGCCGCCTTCTGGAGCAGTGACAGCAAGATCTCTACTCTGAGGGCTGTGGCAGAGCAACCACGGAAGCAGACCCTGTGTGTGGGGAGCAGGGGACCCTGTCCTTGTCACCTCGGCATCCACAGAGCCGGCGCTCTCTCTGGCTCCCACCCTCCACTGCACCGCCCCCCCCCCACTCTCCGTTGCGCCCCCTCCAACATAGGGCCCTCTCTGCCCCTGATCCATTTTAACCACTGGATCCCACACTGTCGGGGGCCACCTGTCACCCACACCCTCACTTGCCTTTTCCTTTCTACCCCCAGGCCACAGCCAGCTCCAGAAACCGGCCCTCACGCGCATCCCGCTTTATCTTCGGGCCCTCTCCCCTCTCTGCCTGCCACCTCCTGGGACCCAGCTTCTCACAGCAATGTGCCCATCTCGGGGGCTCCACGGGTTAGGAGGGAGGATGGCCATGGCAGGCCCCTCTGGCTGGGAAGGACAGCACACAGGTCAAGAATCTATCACCAGTTCAAGAGAGACAGACCCCAGGAGACCCTCAGCAGGACAGGCTCCAAGAAGGGAGGCAGGACTGGGGACCTGCCACCTCAGGAGGAAGAGCCCTTTGCCCGGTCCAGGGCATCAGCAGAGAATCCAGGGGACAAGGG
>NW_006488125.1:0-722 GCF_000325575.1 Pteropus alecto | reverse complement strand
TCCCTACACATATCGGGTCTGGAGGCCATGGCCTGCCGCCAGCGGGAGCCACACCACAGCCCCTGGGGAGCCTGCCGTGCAGAGCAGCCATTAGGCACGCAGAGCTCCTCCTGCCCTCGGTAGGCAGAGGCCACTCACCGAACGAGCCAGCAGTGGGAGCGGGCCTCCGTTTGACCCTCCGCTCACTCCTGTTTTACGCCCTCCTGGCTGTGTGCGAACACCCCAGAGGCGAAGCTGCGGGCTGTTCAAGGCCGAAGCGAGATGCAGTGGGAAAGCTGTCGCACTGCCTGGGAGGCCGGCAGCGGCTCCGGTGACCTGGCCGTGTGCTGTGACAAGAGCGTGGGTTTCACGTCCCAGGGAGCTTCTCTCGGCTACTGTGTGATCCTGGAGACTGGCTTTACCCTTCTTTTCTGTATTAAATGGACACAGCCGGGCTGTCTTGTGATTTCACCGGATTACGAGTCAGAGGCCTTTTCCAGTGCCGGGCGCAGTGTAGATGCCTGTAGCAGATTTAGTAAGAGCGTCAGGGCTTCCAGCTGCCCGTGAGGGGCGCGGCCCCTGTGGGGAGGGGGTGGTTGTCATTCACTCACCTGTGATGGTGGGTGGGGGAGCGGACTCCTGCCTCAGGGACTCACCGACTGTGATCTTGGGCCTGACGCTCCCTTTCTGGGTCTCATTTTTCTCTTTTGTGAGATGGGAATGATAACGGGAACGATTCCACG
>NW_006488124.1:0-721 GCF_000325575.1 Pteropus alecto | reverse complement strand
AAAGATCAAAATTCAAAATTCAAAGTATGATTTCTCCTGAATGTGTATCATGTCCCACCATAGCAAAGTTGAAAGATCTTAAGTGAACTCATGCTAAATTGGGACATCTGTTCAAATCTATTTCAGAATGTAAATGAGGTTGATATGGGCTCTCCTCCAATTATCACAATTTTCTCACCTCCTTTGAGCTTTTGCTCAGACTATCTGGTTCATTTCTTTCTATTCTTTACTATTTTCTGATCCCTTTCTTAAGTCTCAACCACTCCATAAGTTACACCTCTAACTCTATAACCCCCAGTAAATTTTTGCTTCTCTGGACTCTTAAGATGTTTATGAGAACCATTAAGAAGTTACTCATATATACATTTTATTTAACTTTAAGTTTTCAAGAGTAGAGTGTGTGGCCACATAAGAAGGTATGCTAAGAAGAGAGAGCAGTCAGGGGTTCAGCTACACAGTAAACACATTCTACACACCTAAAAGGACAGTAGTCCAAGTTCAAAGAAGCCAGAGACAATAAACACAGAAGATAGGCAGGCACCATGGGACTAGATCAATGTCCTGCAAACCACACCCCCAGAACCCTATTTTCCAGAAGAAGTGATGGCACCTAGAGGTGGTTCCTAGACTCCTTGTTCCCATGGGAATCAGAGTAACACCACTTTCAATTTCTTTATATGCTGGAGTCCTGCATACTATTTCCTTTTGAAAAAAAAAAAAA
>NW_006488123.1:0-721 GCF_000325575.1 Pteropus alecto | reverse complement strand
CCCAACTCCAGGATACAGCTTGAGGCCCCTCCCAATCAGAGAGTCTGGCCAGAAACAATGCCCAATAGCAGATTACAGCTAGTAGCCCAACTGATTGTGAAGCCAAGACTATGGTCCTGCTAATTTTAGGGAATAGGCTTCAACTTTGCCTGATCACAGAGCACAGCCTGAGTTCCCATCCAACGATAAAGTATTGCCTGTAGCACATATTAATATGGAGTCTAACAAGAGGCACCATCAGGCTGGGGAGCATAACCTGAAACTCCATCAACCAGGAGCTATTGCAGGGCCTACCCTGTAATGTGGCCCAAATGTGGAGTTCAACAGGTGTTACCACCCTTCTAGGTAAAAATTCTGAAACCTCACCAGACCAGAGGTGATTGCAGAGCCCAGCAAATGGCCCCATCTGACAGTGAAACACAGCCAGGAGCCCTGCCCAATCAGATAGCCCAAACAGCAGGCCCAACCAACCACAGAGCAGATCCAGCATATACCTCCGAACCTCAGATCATGGACAGACAGTGGCCTTGCCCACCTGTATGGATGCTACCAGTTGTTCCATCTAGTACCCAAAATTGAGCCGACCAATGAAGGTCTTTCCCTGCTGAGGCTAAGCTGTAACTTTTGGAAGAGGAGACTGCTTACTCAAATACACTAGTACCAATAAAAAGAATTAAGAGTCATGGAGAATAAGGAGAACATGACACCATCTAAGGAAACT
>NW_006488122.1:0-721 GCF_000325575.1 Pteropus alecto | reverse complement strand
AGGGCCCAGCTTCCCGCCCCTGCTCCTGGCCCCTCTCCCCGCTGTCATGACTCTTCTCTCAGCCCCCAGGCCATCTCTGGACGGTGCCGAAGCCCTCTAACGCCCTCCCTGCGACTTCCAGACCCCTCCTCTGGTCTGCGCCCCCACTGCTGCTGGCCCTGCTCCTCCCCCTCTGAGCCACGGGACCCACAGAACGAATCCGCCTGATTTCAGGCTCCCGCCCTCTGCTGCCTGGCAGGGCGGGCGGGCTGAAACGCAAATGCCCGTCCTGTCCTGTCCGTTGCTCCATGACTTAGACCCTGTTCACCTGCAGGACACCCCGGCTTCCCTGCCTAGAATGTGAGGCCTTCAGGGCCTGGCTCCCAGCCAGCCCCCTCCCCCCGGAACCTTCGGGCTGCCCCCTCCAGCTGGCAGGGCCCTACCGGAGTCTTTCGGGTCCCCCCAGGCAGCTCTCCAATGCTTCTGTCCCAGAGCACCTCCCGACGCCAGGGGCTGGGTTCATGCCTCCATGGCGAGAGAGAAAGCGGGGTGTGACCCGGCACAGCCACCTAAGAGGTCGCCAACTCCTGCATGGCCTGCTCCAGTGCCGCCCCACAGAACTTCCTGCGACGGACAGAACGTGCCCCCTCTCACTGTCCAATGCCGAGTGTAGCTACGGAGCGCTTGAAACGTAGTTAGTGTGACTAAGGGTCTGAATGTAAAACTCGATTTAACTTCAGTT
>NW_006488121.1:0-721 GCF_000325575.1 Pteropus alecto | reverse complement strand
AATATAATCTTATATTTAAGGATGAATCATTGTTATAAGCAACAGAGATTTGAAGACATTCTCAACCCAGAGCTTCACTGCATAAAATTGT
This sequence comes from Pteropus alecto, assembly GCF_000325575.1. Classification (NCBI taxonomy): domain Eukaryota; kingdom Metazoa; phylum Chordata; class Mammalia; order Chiroptera; family Pteropodidae; genus Pteropus; species Pteropus alecto. The sequence goes on along the minus strand of NW_006488121.1, from coordinate 630 downwards.
CATATTTGAGCATTCTCTAAATCAAGGAAGGAGGAATTTACTCCAAAGAAAGTGGGTAAAATGGAAATAAGCAATATAAGATTATAAAGTTATATATTCTTTGGCTTGTTTTGCCTTATGCAAAGGACATTTTTAATAGTTCTATGGTATTGAGTTGTTGTACCATTTTGAGACCTATCATTCAAAGTTTAAAGAGAAGTGAATTAAATATTTAACTGTAGATGTTACAGACCCTAAAAGTCAAAAAAAAACTGTTTGTTATAACTTTTCAACCATAAAATAAAAAGCCACTGAGCATTTTACTGTATAAAGTATATTGTATATAGAGAGACGTATACAAAAAGCTGAGCAACTAAGCTGACATTGCTAAGTGCTTGCTGAATGAAAACTCAGCAAAATTATATCATAGTGAGTCACTTTCCAATGATGCAGTAAATCATAAAAATAAAAGCTATACAAAACATAAAGACTCCATTAACATCACATTTGCAAAATTGTATTTTTGTCTTATAAATGGACGAATCTATAGCTGACTCTGGCTGACTAGCTACTTTTTTAAAGGAGTACTACTTTTAATTAAAAGTGTGATTGAGAGTTTGGAGAAACAAGGCAGAGTGAGAAACATCCCCA
>NW_006488120.1:0-721 GCF_000325575.1 Pteropus alecto | reverse complement strand
CCCCTTATGGCCACGCCTACCCTCTCCCCCACCCCTCAAACCCTAACGACCACTGACCTGTTTGTTCTCCATCTCAAGCATTATGTTATTTCACGGACGTTGCTATAAATGGAATCGTGCAGTACGCATCCTCCGGGGACTGGCCGTGTTCACTCGGTATAACTTCCCTGAAGTTCCTCCAAGTGGCTGTGCGTAGGCAAAACCCATTCATTTTTTTCTTGCTGAGTAGTATTCCATGATGTGGATGTACCCCTCTTTGTTTAATCATTCACTCACTGAAAGGCATTTGGGTAGTTTCAAGTTTTTGGCTGTTTACAGCAGTTTAAAGCTGTTATAAACATTGATGAACAAGCTTCGGGGTAAAAATTCCTTTTTCTCTCTCTGGGATGAATACCCAAGAGTGCGATCACTGGGCGTATGGTTTTAGTTTTCGATGGAACTTTGGAACTGCTGTCCTGAGCAGCTCTTTCCAGCCCACCGGCGGGGTACCAGTGACCCAGTGTCTCCGCATCCCGGCCAGCCTTTGCCGTTACTGGCCTGTGTCCTGGAAAGAACGTGTGTTCTGCTGTGCTGGGATGTGGGCTGTTCTAGAAATGTCGGATCCTGCGGCTTGACGCGTGGTTCGGTTCTTCTGCATTCGTTTGTAATTAATTGCTGAAACATTTTTACGCTTTAAAATCATCAGGCTGTTCTAACATCTGTCGCGGGTGTCGGCCGATTG
>NW_006488119.1:0-721 GCF_000325575.1 Pteropus alecto | reverse complement strand
GATAAGGCCAATTACGATCAAATCAAAATTGACATTGTAAGTTTTACAGTAAGGGGAAGACTCTCATTAGTATAAATATCTAGGATTGTCTCCAGAAAATAAGACAAACATGCAGTCAACTAGCTGGATAAATCATAGGAAAAACAAGTCACAGGACACATGAAGATTAACTAATCCCTGGCCCCCACCTGCAGAGAAGAAGACCACAACTCATGGAGGGATTCAGACAAAAAGGAGGACAAAGCTATTCCCTCTGGAGTCTTCAGAACTCATTGAACCTATAGATAGCACTGATTTAGACACTCAGAAGAAGAGCCCTTCCTCTGAGCATGTCGTCAGGTACAAAATTCCGAGTAAGAAAGGAATCCTTAGATATTTTAAACTTTATAAAAACACTTGCCCAACCGGTGCAGATTTGCTAGTTTTCTGAGTCCTCGAATAGTGTGTCTGGATCATTGTTTCAAAGAAGCTAGCTGCTTTATGTGGAGAACTGGTACTCACATTTGATGCATTTTTATTACATGACACACTGAGAATATTTAGAAGACTAGTAAAAATGTTCAACATCAATTACAATAAAACATCACACTGACACAGAGCATTCAAAAAGTGGCCTGGTACCGAGAGCTCTGACTACAGTCACTACACAGTCTATTAAAATTTATAGAAATTTAAAGTCAATTTCAGCTTACATCAAGGCTTTTCTCCTGGGGAAAAGAAA
>NW_006488118.1:0-721 GCF_000325575.1 Pteropus alecto | reverse complement strand
ATTGCCCTGGCTAGAACTTTCACTGTTATGCTGAATAGAAGTGGCAAAGGTGGGCATCCTTGTTTTGTTCCCGATTTTATTATGTTGAGGTGGTTTGTTGAATATTTTTTTATCATAAAAGGGTGTTGGATTTTGTCAAACTTTCGTCCCATCATTTGAGATTATCATACGGTTTTTACCTTCAATCTATTCATGTGTGTATTACATCGATTATCTTACACTGAATCACTCTCGCATTCTGGGATAAGGCCCACTTGGTTATGGTGCATAATACTTTTCATCTGCTGCAGAATTTGGTTTACTGATATTTTGTTCTGGGTTTTTATGTGTATATTCATAAGGGATGTTGGTCTGTAATTTTCTTTGTTGTCATGTCTTTGTCTTTAGAATCAGTGTGATGCCCGCTAGGAGAATAGGGTTGGGGCATGTTCCATTGTCTTTGATTTTTGGTAGAGTTTGAGAAGAATTTGTGTTCTTCACGTGTTTGGCATATTTCACCAGAAGTCATTGGGTCGGATTTACTCCCTGTGTCTTCCAGGTCTGTTGAAAGTTTGCATTTCTCGAGTTGGTTTTGGTGGTTTGTGTGTTTTGAGGAATTTGTCTGTTTCATCTGTGTTATCCAAGTCGTTAGAGTATAATTGTTCGCAGCATTTAATCACAATTTTTTTGGGGGGGTGTATGTTTGCGGGGAATGTCCATAGTTTCATCCCTTTTGTTTCTC
>NW_006488117.1:0-721 GCF_000325575.1 Pteropus alecto | reverse complement strand
TAACTAACTAACTAACTAACTAACTTACTAACTAACGGCATAAGGTCTAGAATGAAAGAAACAAAACTTATTTGCGAAGACGATACGGTTATCTGCACGGAACACCGCAGAATGATCACTGACATGAATAAGGGGGTTGGAAAAAGTTCTGGACACATCAGTATTCAAACACCGATGCTCTAATTATGTACTAGCAACAATCAGTTAGAAAATTTAATTTTTAAAAATTTACAACAGTAAAATTTATAACAGTCATCAAACAAATTTTAATATAAAGTAAGTATAATAAAAGATGTATGGGATCTTTAAGAAAAAAATTATAAATTTTATTAAGATATATTTTAGATGCTATAACTAAATGTGACGGGCCTAAAACGAGAGTTTTCTTACAGGGGTCTGGATAGAAGTGGGCAAAGCCCCTAAGCAGGGAAATGCTCTTCTCTGCTGCCATCTCGTGTGCAACTGAGGAATAACAACCGAGAGTATGTCATCATGAAAAGTAGGTCTCTGCTACCATCTCGTGGGTATCTCGGGAATAACACTTTAGCCTTTGTCATGATGAAAAGTTATTCTCTGCTGCCATCTCGTGGGCATCACGGGGATAACACCCAGGGTTTGTCATGAAAGAAAGTTATTCTCTACTGGCAGGGCCGCCTCTCCAGGTACCCAAGCACCCCCTGCGTGTGTGGCCTGTGGTCTGGCTGACCCCTCACCGTGTTTC
>NW_006488116.1:0-721 GCF_000325575.1 Pteropus alecto | reverse complement strand
CGGTCACAGAGCAGTCGTGAGCTGTGTAGCACAGCACAGGGAAGGTGGTCAATAACACTGTCATGACTCTGCATGGTGTCAGGTGGGGACTAGATTTGCTGGGGGCATCGCTCTGTAAGTTACATAAGTGTCTAGCCACCGCACTGTACACCCAAAACTAATATAACGTAACATCGAATGTCAACTGTAATTGAAAAAGACCCGGTAGTTCTGATAGTAAACCCGTGCGCATGGTAAAGACCGTGGGTCTTGTAACCGTCTTGGGGGATCGGGGCTGTGGAGAGGGGTCAGCAGGGAAGAAATGAGGACGGAATGAAGCTGACGTGGTACAGAGCTCTGCCGCCACACGGACAGTGGCCCAGGAAGCGTTTCCAGTTGATCAGGGTCGGTTCTCACCTTGGGGGGCAGCTGCTGCCGTGCAAGTGGGCGCAGAGGGGTGCCGAGTCGCCTCGACGTCATAAGGGCAAGGTGGGACATACGCAGTCAGAGTCTATTCCCGGCTTCTTCCTCTCTCCATGTGCACAAAATGAGGCAAAGAACACTAAACCATCTGTCCAGGCTCACACCGTGGGAAGCTCTCGAGACTGCTGAATTTAGTTAAATAGGTGTGTTTATTTTAAATCCCTCTGTCTCGCTTTTTAAAATCTTACTGAGCAGCTTGGAAGAAACTTCTTGGTATAATACAGTAACTTCTAAACTTGGAAATAATAGATGCTTTTTT
>NW_006488115.1:0-721 GCF_000325575.1 Pteropus alecto | reverse complement strand
AAGTCTTAAGCAGTTTGATGACTTCATCTCAACACTATGTAACACTTTAAACTGTTCAAAGAACACATTTTTAAGACAACTTATAAATCCAGCAATTTAAACTTCTAGTCGAAGGAAAGATTCGCAGTCTGCTGGAGGCGAAGATTTGGGGGGTTTTAGGTTTTACTGGATGGAGACCAAAAACTGCAAATCCGTTATCTCATTTCAAAATACATTTTGTTAGTTTAGCCCCTAATCGAACCAAATCTTTTTAGATTAGTCATTCCTTACTAAAATCTTCCCACAATAAATACTAAACCTAAGATACAAAATGTCAGTAGATCAAATTAGCTTTTTCTATAGAATGAAAGCTACGTGAAGATGATTTTAAGTTTTGCATATCCGCCCAATTAGATAACAGCCTATGTGCTTCGAAAGCTCTGCTTTTTGTTTTTAAACTCACTTGGCTGAGTTGTTTGCCTCTGGCCACCCTCCAAATAAGAAATGTGCCGGAAATGCAAACGGGGCACACTGAGGTTGGTAAGCCCGGCAGGAAAGGCAGATGCTCCTTCTGGTCTGTCGCGGAACCTGAAGCGGAGGACACCTTCCAGGTCGGAGGCCGGAGGGAGAGGGAAGGAGAGCGGCGAGCGGAACAGTCATCGGGCGCCAGTGTGTTACGACAGAAAACTGGACGGCCCTGCCCCCACCCGGCTTCCCCGTGAGCTTCTGGGGACAATGTGTT
>NW_006488114.1:0-721 GCF_000325575.1 Pteropus alecto | reverse complement strand
TTTTTTTTTTTTTAATCTCTTCATGGCAAATAGATTGGTTTGGACCTCTTCCAACCTCAAAGGGGAGATGATTTCATTTTGCCTGGGAGAGACGTGTAGTCCAGGTATGGGTTTGCCCTTCCTGGTCACACCTTTTGAGATGATCATGTATTTTCTCTCCTGGAGACCACAGAGAAATGAAAAGCAGCTCTTCCTCTTGAATAGCTGAAGTTCTCTTGATAGGAAATTACAATGACTGTTGATACCGCTGCCTCTACAGCAAAGTCAAGAAAGTTCATTATAAGTGTACTCGACAGTAAAAGCCTCAAGCAATGCTTGGCACACAATAGGAACTCAATTTCTTTATCCTTCCTACTTATATTATAGTAATTATCATAATACACTAAGTACTTGTGCATCAACCAGTATAGAACGGGAGAGATGGCCTATGACAACTGGCTAGGATTCACTGCTACAGGGATAAGATGGGAACATTGTGACATCACTGGTAAACATGCACAGTGTCTAATTTCTCATCACTGCTTGGAGGAGAATATCTTTCGCATGCCCTGTAATTTCATTTAAGCCTTCAAAACAGCCCTGTAAGAGTGGTGCCATCTTCTACACTTTACAGGTGAGGCCCAAAGGAGATGAGGCTATCCACATGAGTAAGTGTTGGCTCTTGGATTCAAATCCTATTCTGCTTAATTCCAAAGCACTGTAATGCCCACAGTCTTAAAGG
>NW_006488113.1:0-721 GCF_000325575.1 Pteropus alecto | reverse complement strand
CGCGCCGCTCTTTGCTCCTTTCCGGCCCTGCTTGGACCCGGCAACACGGTGTGCTGGGAGTCAGGGTTTGGTGAGTTGAGGCTCTGATGACAGCACCAGCCTGCTGTTTCTCGACAGCAAAATCGCTAGGAGGAAGGAGTAGGAGACTCAACAATTGCCAGCCTTGTTTTGACGCTGCCTTGAATTCGCCTTGTAGTGTATTAGCTTCTTGGGAAATGACCTAGACACCCCATAGTAATATCCACCATTCAACTTAGTATAAACTTTTCCCTTATATCTATTTCAATTACTCGTGCCATTTAAATGGATAGTAATGGATGAGACATTAAACAGCTAACCTTCTTCTTAAGTTATTTTTCGGCTACAAAATTCTGTAAGCTAGAGATAGCAGGAGATGACTGAAAGAGGACAGCCAGGTAGAAAATAACTCGTAGTTTGGGTTATATTTAATGTTCACAACTGTGAAAACATGCCTGTCTTAAGGAAACTGAAAAACTTAAACTAGCCTTTAGTTATCAAATATCATTCCAGATCATGCGAACTTGAGAAACATTTGGGTTAGTTTCTAGATCTCTGAAGGTGGATATATGTTAGTTTTAGAAGGGCTTCTTTTTCTTTAAGGCAATAAAGAGAGCCCTTTTAAAATAACACCTACATAATATAGATACATATAGATATACATAAACACACAGACAGGCATAGTGTAGCTTTCATTAAAAAA
>NW_006488112.1:0-721 GCF_000325575.1 Pteropus alecto | reverse complement strand
TCCAGGTCTCACATCCTCTTTCTCATTCAACAAATATTTCCTGAACACCAACTATGCACCATGCGAGAAGGATGCATTTGTGAATGAGACAGAAAGGACTCAAAGTCCACAGCGGGGCCATCAAACGCCAAGGACGGGGGACAAAGAGAGCGACATCACCAAGGTGTCAGGAAAATGAACGCATCGAGCAGTCTGGGGGCATCGCGGGCAGAAGCCAGGTGGCAGGGCAGTGAGGACGTGGGCTTGTCTGAGAGGTGGACAGGACAGAGGCTGTGCTTCCAGCTGGAGTCCAGCTGGGAAGGGGGGAAGGGCATGGATCTCCAGAGCGACCGTCTAATTTGAAGAACACAGTGTGTGAGGATGCGTGTGTCAGGCTGTGTATGGAGGATCGTGGTGGCGAAGGTGGACGTGTGGATGTGAGTGTGTGTTGGGGGAACGTGAGTGACGGTGTGGGGTGGATATGAGGGTTCTGAGGGTCTGTGTGTGTGAGGCTTGTGGGGAGCTATGTGCAGAAATGTGTGTGTGAGGGTGTATGCGTGTATGACAGTTTTGTATGTGTGCAAGGATGTGCACAAGGGTGTATGTGTGTGTGAGAAAGTGTATCGAGACTGTGGGTATGAGCGTGCATGTGTGTGAGGCAGCATCCACAAGGGGGTGTGGGTGAGGAGTTGTGGGGGGTCACGTGTGTGAGAACGCGTGTGTTTAATGGTGTATACGAATG
>NW_006488111.1:0-720 GCF_000325575.1 Pteropus alecto | reverse complement strand
GAGGGTCAATCCTTGGACATCTATTCCCATAGTCACAGTGAAGCCACCACTGGGAGGAGAGACAATGTCTGCCCTCTAGGCCTGTGGTAATGGGGAGGAGACCAGGGCCTGTCCCAACATCCTGTGACAGAGCCTTACTTCTGTCCTGCAGGTGGATGAGGTGACTGACCTCCTGGCCAGCTTCACCTCCCTCAGCCTGCAGATGCAGAACATGGAGAAGAGGTAGCAAGAGGGGCTCCCTGCCTTTCCTCCCTGCCCTGCCCTGCCCACCTGCCTTGCCATTACAAAGAAAAGCCTAGTGCCTGCGATCATGGAGCTGCACTTGTTGGGGGGGCCCTCACCCCCAACCCCAGATGCTACGGGCCAGACACGGTCTCCATCGTCTCTGCGGGCCGGGACCACAGCCCCCAGCTCCTTCATCTGACTCCCGTAGCACTGCAGCCACACCTCAGCTCTGGCCAACACACACTACCCTCGCAGGCCTCGCTTGTCCCTGTCACCCTCTGCAGGCCTGAGACCCCTTCCCAACCACGGGCTTATGCAGCCAGCAGGGTGCGGACTTCGGGCAGGCACCCTCAAGCTTACGGGGCTTCTTGGCTGGCCCTACACCTCTCACCAGCACTTAGATTTAGACTTAGCACCTGATTTGCAAGGAGACATTGCAGTGAGTTCCTCCGGGTTGCTGAAGCCTAGACCTTAGAAATATAAGGTTAGGAATGA
>NW_006488110.1:0-721 GCF_000325575.1 Pteropus alecto | reverse complement strand
CTCCATGGTCATTTTAAATGTGTGACCTCTGGATGGCATGCCCGTTCTCAGAAAGCTTAAATAGAAATCTGCTCTTACGATGACAGGAGGAAGGTACCACTGTTGGAATTACGTCTCGACCCCTGGTTATTTACCTAGAGTGTCACAGAATCCCTTACAAGTTGCAAGGAAAGTTGACCTTGATGAAAAAACAAACAGTTATAATTTCACTAGAAACGCTTTAAGTAAAGTTTCCCCGAAGAATCAGCAATGACAACCTGCACTTACCTTAAAGTACCTAAAAATATCCAGACGTTATTTCCAGCCTTGTGGGTAGAGTACTAATTAAGAGGACAGACTGCCTCAGTTTGAGTCTCAGCTCTACCATTTATGAACTTTGTGTTATTTAAAACCTCCCCGAGCTTATTTCCTTCATCATTAAAAGGAGTAATAGTGATATATACTTCACGGAGTTGTTATAAGGATGCCTTGAGTTAAGAATACACATAAAACACTCAGAAAAGGGTCTGGTACATGGCCAGCAATCAGCAAATGTGTGTCTCCTTGTTCCTCCTCGCTGCGGTTCTGACTGGCCTTCTCAATGTCGTTCAAGTCTGTTCCCTTTTCTTCTTGTCCATTGTTACCACCTTAGTTCTGGCTCCCTTTGCTCCCTTTTCTCTGGTCTTGCCGCTCTTTATTTTTTCCTCTCAGTGAACACTAATGAACAAGTATAATCGCGTCA
>NW_006488109.1:0-721 GCF_000325575.1 Pteropus alecto | reverse complement strand
GGGGAAGTGGTCTCAGCTCTGGGGACACCAGAGCCTGGGCCGCAGCCACATCCTCCGCCCACGAGCCCGAGCCCCTCACATGGGGCGAGCTGTCTCCCAGCAGCAGCGGCCGCTACATGCCACCCCACAGCCAAGCCCAGAGCGGGAGGCACCTCCCAGGTGCCTGACTCCCCGAGGCGGGGGACAGCGGGTGCACGGATGTCCTATAGCCACCCAGACCTCCGGGAAGAGGCGGTGGGCGCTGCTAGAGCCCCCCGAGGCCTCCTCCCACCTGGGCCCTGCTAGGGGGCGCCCCTCCTGGCTGTGACGGAGGAGAGTGGGCAGCTGCCTCAGCTTACAAGTAAGGGGGGGCCGGGGGGACGCGGCCACTTGCCTCAGGCTCCGCACAGCAAGATCCTCCCCGATCCGCCCCGGGCAAAGTCGCCCACCGCTCTGCCCTGCCCTGGGAGAGGCCCTGCAGACGGGAGGGCGGCCTCTCACCTCTCCTTGAAGTCCAGGAAGACCTTGGCCAGGGCGCTGCCCCCTGCCATCATGGCTACGTCCACGGCCCTCAGGAAGCTGTGGTGCACCTTGATCAGGTCCTGGGGTGACAGAGCCGTGCACGTGAGTGGGCACGCGGGGCCGGGAGGGCGCGGAGCTGCCGCTCCCACTGCTGGACCTCCCTCCGGCAAGGCCCTTTGCGTGGGGGGCCTGGGCGCCGGCCGTGCGTTCCCACATAAAC
>NW_006488108.1:0-720 GCF_000325575.1 Pteropus alecto | reverse complement strand
CATATAAAAGAAGTGAAGGAATTGAGTGCAATCATCTATAGCTCCTTCTTGTCATTAAACAACTTATAAATTAGCCACATATTTATCATATTCAGCACTCATCATTTCTCCTTAAATACTCTTCATACATCTTCAGATTCACTGCTCTTTCATAAGCTGTTTACACTTTGTTGCTAAGTCTATCCACTAATATTTTCATTTCAGATATTGCCCTTTCAATTCTAGAATTTCCACTTGGTTCTCTTTTATAGTTTCCATTATTTCACTGAGATTTTCTCATATTTTCTATTATTACGTCTATATTTTTTTGCTCTCAGTTTTTAAAACATTTGTTGTAATAGCTGTGTTAAAGTCTTCATCTGCTAATTTCAATTCTTGAAATCCCTGTTTTTATATTGCTTGATATTTCTGCTTTCACAAATTACCACAGACTGGGTGACTTAGAAGAACACAGATTTGTTATTTTACCTATCTGTGGGTCAGGAATGTGACACAGGTCTCACTGGGTTAAAATCAAAGTGTCTGCAGGGCTGCATTTTTTTCTGCGAAGAATCCATTTCCTTGCCTTTTCCAGCTTCCAGAAAGTGTCCCATTTCTTTGTTCATGGCTCTCTTCCTTCAGCTTCAAAGCCAGAACAGGCAAGTTGAGTCTTCATATCACATCATTTAAAACTTCTCTTCTGTGTTCTGATTCCAATTTTAAGGATCCTTCTGATTACAG
>NW_006488107.1:0-720 GCF_000325575.1 Pteropus alecto | reverse complement strand
CCCTAGATGAATACAACAGTAGGGATATTTGAAGAAGGGACACTAAAAAGTGGATAAAGTCTAAATACCTAATGACCTTGAATGCCGTACCTAGGAATTTGAACTTTATCTGGTAGGCAGTGAGAAACAACAAAAAGTTTTGACTTTGTGCCTCGAAGTGTTCCTAGTAGAGCATTGCATGCCTAGTAGAGTTCCTGGCACAGCCATATTCAGACGCATGTGTGGCCTGAATTAGTGAATGAATGTGGGCTTGTTATGCTGGAATCATGCTTTAGAAAATCTAGTCTCATGGAAGTGTGAGACATAGACGAGTCTGAGTGACCAGTTATTATATTATTGTAGTAATTCCATCTAGAGGAAATAAGGGAATGGCTGGGAAGGGCAGCATCAACATTCAGATGGCCAGAAGAACATTAACACATTCCATTTGCTACCACCTCAGTGGATAATGATGAAGAGAAGCCCTCATAATCACTTTCATTTCCCAAGTGATAATCACTTGCCCCTCAGCAATCAGCCAACATTTATTGAAAGCCTGAATTGTGACCCTGCCAAAATTTAATTATCGAAACCTTAACCCCAATTTCTCAGAATGTGACTGTATTTGGAGATGAGGTGTTTAAAGAGGTGATTAAGTTAAAATTAGGTCACTAAGTGAGGCCCTAATCCAATGTCATTGATGTCCTCATAAGAAGTAGGGACACCAGGAATCCTGGAGAA
>NW_006488106.1:0-720 GCF_000325575.1 Pteropus alecto | reverse complement strand
GGGAGCATGTGGGCGGCCCCACCCATCCCAGAGAAGCTCAGGCTGGGCCACATGGTTTCTGCTCCCTCCTCTGGGACGTGGGTGTTTTCAACAGGGTGCATTTCATCGGATGGTTTAAGGGTTTGAAGAGCTGACGCACGAGAAATGCGTGGAGCCTGTGGCTTAACTGGACGCAGAAGCCCAAGGGGCCACGTGATCCTCGCTGTTGTCGAGAACAGTGTGCCAGGGCTTGGAGTGGGAGTTACAGGGAGAACTGAGGCCGAGCTCCAGCGAGAACTGGGGGCTGGGCCTGGCTTCCACTCTTCACTGGGGTCTGGGCCTCTTGACAATCGGACACAACCTCTGGAAATCCCCCAAGAACTGCACGCACCAGTAGATGTCCCTAATTTTATGCACATAAGTATCGGGGTGCCAGGGAATCTGAGGGAGGGTCCAGATGGGCCGGCGGGCTGGGGAGGGCCAAGAGAAGGCCCAACACCAGCGACAGGCACTGCCTTCATCAGGTGTGACAGGACCAGAGGTGATGTCCACTCACAGAACTAGACGCATCTAAGTCACTCGGGGCGCTGCTGCTGTGAATGCGTCCTCGGGCAGTGCTGTCTGCATCCCCACAGGCAAGGCCCAGAGCGGTGGGGACACTGGGTGCAGGGCCCAGCCCTCACCGCCTCAGGGCAGGGACGGGGTCAAGGCATTCACGGCCCTCCAACTGCAGGAGGCCCA
>NW_006488105.1:0-718 GCF_000325575.1 Pteropus alecto | reverse complement strand
TGTCTTGCTTTGTCTGACTTATTTCACTTAGCATATCGTCCTCAAGATATCCATCCATGTTATCACCAATAGCAAAATGGTATTCTTTCTTATGGCTGAATAATACTCCAGTGTATATCTGTACCACAACTTCTGTATTTATCCCTTAACAGACACGTAGGTTGTTTATATCCTTCGGCTCCTGCGAATAATGCTGCAATGAATGTGGGAGTGCAGATACTTCTTCAAACTCCTGTTTTTAATTTCCTTTGAATATATGCCCAGAACTGATATTGCTGCATCAAACGATAGTTTTATTGTTAATTTTTTGAAGACTCTCCATGTTGCTTTCTATAGTGGCTGCGCCAATTTACATTCCCACAAACAGTGCACCAGGGTTCCCTTTTCTCCATGTCTTCACCAACTCTTATCTCTTGTATTTTTGACGACTGCCATTCTGACGGGTGTGAGGGGACCAACTACAAGCGTTTTGGGCTTTCATAAATGTCTTCAACAATGCCTTCATACTTAATCCTCTGACAGGACTGACCTTTTCTTCTCATGTAGTTTTTCTTTCTTATGCTCTCTTCATTTGATTTTGGGGAACAAAGATCTACTGGCTTTATAGAATGGGGAATAGTTCTTTTTTTCTGTTCTCTGGAAAACTATTTTAAGACTGAAGTTATTTGGTAGTTGAAAGTTTAATAGTCCTATATGTTAAACCGTCTGGGTTTTTTTT
>NW_006488104.1:0-719 GCF_000325575.1 Pteropus alecto | reverse complement strand
AAAAAAAAAAAGAAAACTGCTAGCAGAATTCTTTTCTCAGCAAAAATGTTTTTTTAAAAAAAAGATGAAATACTTTTTTTAGCATACAAACTCTGAAATAATTTATTGCACCAGACCTGCACTACAAGAAATGTTAAAAGAAGTCTGACAAGTAGTAAACAAAGGATACCAAATGGAAAGTTGGATATACACCAAGAAATAAAAAAATCACTGGAATATTAATCACATAGGTAAAATAAAGACTTTTTCTCATTATTTAAATTTCTTTAAGGATAATACATTGTTTAAAGCAAAAATAATGTCATGTATCATGCAGTTTATAACATATGTAGAAGTTAAATATATGACAACAAGAGCAAATAGTTTAAAGAGGGAAAATGGGAATGTACTATTGTAAGGTTCTTATACTATACACAGAGTAGAGAGATAGCACTTGAGGTGGAATGTGACAAGTTAAAGATGTATACTCTAAACCTTCAGCAATCACCAAAATAACAACTAGGAGTTATAGCTAGTCAGGGAATAAAACTGGAGTTATAAATAATAATTAATCCAAGGCAGAAAAAGAGAAAAAAGTAAGTAAAGAACATATGGAACAAACAGAAAACAATACGATAATGATTTGAACCAAACCATATCAATAATCATATTAAATTTAAATGGTCTAAATACCCCAATTAGAATACACAAATGTTCATATTGGGTAAAATAGTAAGATC
>NW_006488103.1:0-720 GCF_000325575.1 Pteropus alecto | reverse complement strand
GGGCCGGGGTGTCTGTGATTCATGGCAACTGAGAGGGGAACGTGGCGCGCGAGCTTGGCCCCCCAATCTCAATTGGATTCTGCTATCTTGAGCCTGTGTCTCCACTCTCAATGCAGTGGGGGCCGCCAGTGCCCGCAGCAATCGCCTCACATGGTAGGTGCCAGGGGAGGGGGCCAGGAGCCAGGTGGCGCCGCCTGGCCCTGGCCCTGTGTGGGGACACCGGGACTGCCACGGTGGGCGCAGAGGAGGCCCAGGCCCCGGAGCATGTTGTTGGTGGGGCGGAAGCCAGGGCGGGCAGCACACAGCTAGTCCCCTGCTGGGTCTCAGCTTAGCATGACTGTGTCTTATATGTCTTCTTGGATGACATGTTTCTTCAAGTGTTTTCCCACTTTTTGGCCTTATAACACTGGCTGGAATCTCCAGTGCCACGTCGAATAGCAGTGGTAAAAGCTGACACCCTTGCGTTGTTCCCAATGGTCTGGGGAAGCATTTAGCCTGTTGTTAGCTCTAGGTTTTTCGTAGATACCCTTTATCCAGGATGAGGAAATTTACATCTAATCCTAGTTTATTGAGAGCTTTTGACACGAAAGGGTGTTAGATTTTGTCAAATGCTGTTTCTGCGTCTATTAAGATGCTCATGTGGTTTTTGTCCTTCGTTCTATTTCTAAAGTGTATTACATTGATAAAGTTTCGGATGTTTGACCATCCTTGCATTCCTAT
>NW_006488102.1:0-720 GCF_000325575.1 Pteropus alecto | reverse complement strand
TCATTTTGCTTAAAGTTGCAGAACCTATCGGTGACCTCCGGTGAGGACTTAACCGCATAGGTTCGAAGCACGTTGGTGCTTGAGGACACAGCGTGGACAGGGGGGACGCCTGGGCGGGAGCCGGAGCTGGGGCCAGCAGCGCGAGTGTCTACAGCCCATCTTTTTATGCGAAAAACTCCACGCATAATGGGAGCCAGATGGCAGAGTAGTGGCCGGAGGGTTTGGCGCTGAGCAGCGAGGCACTCTGCCCACGACATTCCTTACATAACCTTTGCCGAGGAAGAGACAACACAGAAAAGTTGATGTCAAAGAGCAACATCTGCTCATCTGTTTGGTACCAAAAGGCGGAAACGGAATGAATTTAAATTCCGGCCCTTGTCCGGTTTGGCCAGGACCAGAGAGCCGTTCGACATGCTCAGTGCTTCCCTCTCCTCTGGTGAAAATCAAGAGGCAGACCACGTGTTCATGGCAGTGACAGCAACTTCTTTTAATACCGACGGGACTAAAGTGGATGTTTATCTTTCAATTTGAGAGAAACAGACACAAAAATGAACTTCTTGATTCCAAAGAAGAGACATTTGGTTTAAAAATTTGTAAATGTATCATAATTGTTCAAAAATTAGGTACGCATGATCGATGTAGACATCGCTTTATTTTTCTTTTTAGGGTGTGTGTTTGTGTGTGCATGTGTGTGTGTATGTGTGTGTGTGAGAGAGAGAA
>NW_006488101.1:0-720 GCF_000325575.1 Pteropus alecto | reverse complement strand
AGTTCTCTTTATCTTCATAAGCAGGAATCAGAGTAAATATGCACAGCATAGTCTTCCAAAGAACTCTATCAACTCCTCCAGTCTGTGCTGATTTTACTGATCAGTGAAGTTGCATAAGACTCAGACTCAAAAGTGCCCTATGCTTGGAGTTCACCGTTATGCAGTCATCATTTTGAAATAATTATCCTTACATTTGTGTATTACAAATAAGTCCTATCAGACAATGCAGAATGGCAATGGGTAGGGTCAGATTTAAGTAAAGACCTTGCAACATCTGGGGCTGGGCAAGATGGTGGCAATCCCTGACTCAGGCGAGGACCGCCATGGTGCCTTCCAAAGGGACTCGGTGGGGGCCTCTCGCCCACTTCCTATCCAGATACTGAGAGCATCCAGGCAAGGAAGTTGCAATCCCCTGGGGATATGCATGGGTCAGGGTGGTAGTCTCTGAGGAAAAGAAAATTAATTTCCTGTCCCCAGAGCCTTGCATTTTCATTTGTACTGTGCCCTTCAAATTATCTAGCAGACCATGCCTGCAATGAACCCCCAGCAAAGAAGCACTCTACACCAATTATTCTAAGGTAATAGCTCTTTTCCTCCCAGCTACTCACATAGTTCAACATTTTATATTAAACAGGAATAACACAGAAGGGTAAAAGGTACTCCACAGATACTAATTATAGTTTTTTTCTCTTGGATTGTTTTATATCATTATTAGGTTAA
>NW_006488100.1:0-720 GCF_000325575.1 Pteropus alecto | reverse complement strand
GAATGACGTTACAGCTGGGAAAACTGCGTCTTGGTGGGCAAAGGGATCTGAGCAAGGTCACGGTGACTGGCAGAACAGGGACAGGGACCCAGGTCTATGTGACTCAGCCTGAGCCCTTCACCTCCAGCCCAGGCCAAGTCAGCTCCCTGCAGGTCAGCCTTGGTGGCCTGGGCCGGAGCGCGATGCGGGGCAGCAGACACTCAGGGCATGCACGTCACCCTTCCCCAACTCACCTTTTTGGGAAATAACTATCATCGCACACCCTGGCTTCAGCCCTCCTTCTGCTGTCACCTCTCATGGTGGTGTTGCTGCCTGAGTTCCCCAGTGCCTGCTGAGCTGAGGAACACTCCAGCAGGCATGGAAGCAACCCTCGGGCTGGCTCTCGGGCCACACATCCACTATAAATGATCTGGAGGCCCCAGGGCAGAGGGACACTCTAGAGCAAGAACCCTAGGCATGGTTCCTGCAGGGCAGAAAACTCTGCTCTGCCCCTGGTTCTGCTGTTTTCATGCTGTGTGACCTCAGGCAAGTTCCTAAACATCTCTGAGCCTCAGCTTCCTCATCCATAAAATGGGAAAGTAATACCTGCCTTATCTATGTCTTCGAGTTGTAGAGAGGACTGTGAAAGCACTTTAAGAGCAGTTTACAAGTGCCATGCAAATCGATGAGGTTTATATTTATTACCACTGCGGCTCCAAGCTGAGGGGCTAAGCAGAGCGC
>NW_006488099.1:0-720 GCF_000325575.1 Pteropus alecto | reverse complement strand
GGGCAGGCTAACCTAGCATGGCAGAGTGATGCAGAATTGGTGGCACATAGTAGGGGAAAAGGCTACATTTCTCAAGAAATTACTATGTGCTGGGCATGCTGCTAGAATATTTTATAACCATTATCTCTCACCCTCAGCATACCAGTGAGGTAGAATGAGTCCTCTCTATTTCATGGATGGAAAATGAAGGCTTAGGGTGGGCACATCATTCACCCAGATTCACACTGTGATTAAGCAGTGGAGGTCAGTTTTGAATCCAGATCTGCAGCCCCTCACTGCACCCTCCTCAGCTGGCTAAGATCCATCATCTCAAGGAGAGGAACTTTTTGAAGGAGATTGACAGGGTAAGAACCAGAGAGAAAACGGAAAGGGTGAGAACCAGGAAATGGATGGGATGGAAAAAAAGGAAGTGGGGGTAGGACTAGCATTGTGAATATTGGAGATGGGAGCCCCTCCCCCTTTCCTTCTCACTAGCTTGTTCTCTTCCTCCCTCTTCCTTGATATCTCGGAGTGGCTAGCCTTTCTACTAACTATCTTTCAGTCCTCTCCTTTCTTTACATCCCCCTGAGAGTGCTTACAGTCTTTTGTTCTTCTCTTATTTTCATTGTATCTATCTGGAAAAATTTCAACCCTGGCTCCTGCCCACTCTCTGTTTTCTGCATATCTATGCCCAGGCAACTGACATTATGGAAAATGTCACATGACAGGATGGTTGGTTTC
>NW_006488098.1:0-720 GCF_000325575.1 Pteropus alecto | reverse complement strand
CCAAGTGACCACTGATTTGCTTTCTCATTAGATTAGTTTGCATTTTCTAGAACTTTATTTGGAATGGAATCATATAGTTTGTACCCATATTTGTCTGGCTTCTTTCACTCTGCATAATTATTTTAAGATTCATCCATATTGTTATGTGTATTGATAGTTCATTTCTTTGTATTGCTGAGCAGTATTCCATTGTATGGATATACTAAATTTTTTTTTATCACATGGACTTATTAATTGTGTAATTGATTGTGTCTCCACGCTAGCTGGGAAAAACAAAACGAAACAGCAAAACAGTAAATCTATGGCCCACCTCTAGCAAAAGGGCAGACTCCAAAGCCAGCATTTTAAATACTAACCTCACTCCTAACTTTATTTTCTTTTTCCTCTCCTTTTGTTATAAGTTCCCCATCCACTTATCTTTCTTTTATTTTACTTGTCTTTTTATTTTATTTGTTATATTATACACAGTTAGGTCAGTTGTCTTGGGTATTTTCTGAAACAAGGATGAAATATAAGTAAACAAAGCTCTGTTTTTATTTGATTTTATCAGTTCTTTCCTCTTGCTTTCTTTAGGGATTTTGGACTTTGTTGACTTGGTCACTTACAGATGCTCATCATATCCTGCTTAGACAACTGCCACCATCTCTGAAGTACCGGTCTCTAAACTTATCCCTCTTCTACTCACTTGCTATGATGTCACCGAGTTATCATTCTACAATA
>NW_006488097.1:0-720 GCF_000325575.1 Pteropus alecto | reverse complement strand
GAGTTATTTACAGCTCCCCATGTCTGCTCATTAGGTACATTTTCATCTTGTTACTCCAACCTCTAAGCTGATGATTTCCCTGTGGGTCTGGATAGAAGGGGAAGTTTTCCTGGAGGTTCTGCATTCTCAAAAGACCAGCTTAGAAATCAAGTGAATTGAGCATTTATTAGTTCTTCCTCATGAAGTCTGTGCCTTCCAGAGGACTAGCCTCCTAGCACCTCATTCCAACCCTGATTTAAAATGTTTTTCAAATTTAAGACTGAGAATTCAGTATGGATTAGAAACCTCGAATCTCCAAAATACTGACTTGTGGTAGAGACAAAACCCTTGACATCTGTAGAAAATTGTTATTTTTCTTTTCAACAAGGGGAAGAACTGAATTCTTTTGGTATAAACTTTCGGTTTACACACTGGGTTTCATAACACATTTGCCAAGACAATTTGGAATTTCATACTTATATCACAAGTTAAGAGCTGTCATTTAGTCCCTCACTATGAAATATTTGTTAATTATAAGAAATATGTTTAGGTTTTTTTGCACTATAATCTAAGCTTGGAATAGAAAAGTAAATAGCTTCTTCCCTGTGGCCTCCAGAAGAAACTGAGCCCTGTAAACATTTTGATTTTAGCCAAAACGAGACCCATTTCCTGCTTCTGACCTCAAGAATTGTAAGAGCATATAAGTGCTTGTTTCAAATTGCTAGTGTGATAATTTTACAT
>NW_006488096.1:0-720 GCF_000325575.1 Pteropus alecto | reverse complement strand
TCTAAATGACAAGGCTAAGGGCCAGAAACACGTCCCTGAATAGCAAACTCAGACCAGTGATAATCTCACATGATCTTGAATAATGGGGCGCTAGATAAGTATTTGTTCACTGTAGTGGATGGAAAGTGGGCACTTTACATCGTTCGCTTGGCAGAAGATCCTAATGTCAGTTTTCAAGGCAGTCTGCATCGCCGGAAGCTTCCAGTTCTTAAGTTCCATTTTAAGGCTGGATGAGCAGTGCTATTCTTATGCATCTAGCTTTATTGACCATGAATAACACTTGTGGTTGACTATTAACGACTCTTTAAAGAAAGGATGCAGGTGAACAGTAAAGCAGCTGGCAGAGTGTGAACTGTCAGTAAGTGGTGGCAGACATCCAAAGAAGAGAGAATACTGTCAGATGGAAGTTTAGAATAAAACAGCAATAATGTGTGCATATCGGTGTATTATTTTGAATCTAAAGACAGTGCTTATGAGTGTTCTTTGCTATTTCTATTTTATGTGTCTGGAATAGATCCTTAGAAAAATGTATTGCTTCCAGTTAACTAGAAATTATTCTGTCAAGTACACCCATTGCTGTCCATCATAATGATAGAAATAAATATTTCATTCAGAAAATTCTTATATAATGAATTGGTTATGTTTGATAGCCTTTCATTCAGATGTCTGCTAGCTAAAGTTGTGTTGGATTTATTCTCTCTAGGTAGAAGTTGAGATTAA
>NW_006488095.1:0-720 GCF_000325575.1 Pteropus alecto | reverse complement strand
TAAAACAATCTGATCAACTGCACAAAAACTGCTTGGTTGAATTTTTTTTTAAGATTTGATTGCAAATCAGTTGTTTCAGTGGCCATATGTAGACCTGGACTTAATAAATGACCACCCTTGTGTCCCCCAGCTGGAAGAGCACAAAAGAAGTCAGAGGCGAGTCAATGGCAAATTGCCACCTTAAACAAATTGCAGTACGTAAGCTCTGAAACTTGAATTACCCTTGAAGGATTAAGGTTCAAGACTGTGAAAAATTAAAAATGTCACCTAGCCTAGGAAATAGCATATGAATCAAAAATATCATTACTAAGCTTAACTACACTCCTAATCTTCTGCTTTCATGACATCTAAACTGTTTTGTTATTCTTAATGGACCAAATCCCCCTTCTGGTAATGTTCTGGAAATTCTATTTTTGTGGTAATTTAAAAAATCATACAGCATGTTCTTTATATTTGGTTTATGTAGGAGTTAAGACCACTTCAAACATACTTTTCTTTCTTAGTCTGATGGCTATTTAATATTGTGTCATTCACTGGTTGAAATAAAAGTAGGTTAATCTGCAAAAATCCACGAACACCCAAAAAGGATTGAATTGTATCTTTAAGAAATGATTTTTTTTTCAAAGTCAGACATCAAAGCCTGCATATTGCAGAAAGTTTATTTTGAGAAGCTTCAGTCAAAACAGTTTGGAAACTATGAAATGAGTCATTTTTTTTTTT
>NW_006488094.1:0-720 GCF_000325575.1 Pteropus alecto | reverse complement strand
GTGTTGCTCAGTGGGAAAACCGTCACTTTACGAGAAAGGTCGCCATACGCAACACTCCGGTGGCCTCACGCTGCCGTTGAGAATGACGCACGCGGCATCAGAGACCGAAGGCGGCTACAGCCCCTCAGGCCCCGTGTTCAGAATCCACCGGGCCTCCTCTGTGTCCTCTTCCCTCTCGACGCCTCTCTGCGAAGCCACCAGGCCCCGTGACGTGTGCGCAGCCGCACATTCTGACATCCTGCTCAGGCGACCTGCCGTGGCTTCTTGTGTTGCTACTGCTTTTACCGGTCCTTCGCGTTTCTGAAAGCCACTCGGAGACTTTGGCCTATTTTTGAGAATTTTGGACATAACGCAATACAAGAGAATT
Organism: Pteropus alecto; assembly: GCF_000325575.1. Classification (NCBI taxonomy): domain Eukaryota; kingdom Metazoa; phylum Chordata; class Mammalia; order Chiroptera; family Pteropodidae; genus Pteropus; species Pteropus alecto. Next base: position 353 of record NW_006488094.1, on the reverse strand, counting down.
GTAAATTTGACAGAAATAAGTGTTAACGTGTGAATCCAAGGAGACTGCGCCGGCCGAGCGGACTGTGCCTGCGCACGAGTGTCGGGCGTTGAGTCCCCGGGGCGGCCCCTGAATGCATGCTCGGACGCCCGAAGAATGTGTCTGTCTTAAGAACGCCCCCTAATTTCTTTGCAAATCATGATTTACATTTCAGATCTGTGAAATGCGAGTGAGGAAAATTGCTTAATTGCTTTTTCTTCTGCATGTGTCAAACCGCAGGTCACATTCTGGAAGCCATCAGTGGTCAGTGAGCACGTTTTGTAAAGCACCGGTTCCCAGTGACTGTCTCGGAGCTGGTGTCTGTCCTCGTGACC
>NW_006488093.1:0-720 GCF_000325575.1 Pteropus alecto | reverse complement strand
AAAATCCATTTATCAAATGCTTTTCACACATGTTTTCCATTAGTCTTGAACTCTGGTGAATATTTGGAAGATATCGTGGCTTTTGATAGTCCCTAAAGAAAACTATTGAATTTTCTCCAGTTCATTTTGCAGCCATTTTATTGTGTGAAAACTATGTTTTATTCTACTTTCATTGTGTATTATAAATATCAAGAGTATACATTTCTATGAACAACCTTGAATTTTGTCTCATGAATTAAGATTCCCATGGGCATCTCATTTTCTATCACAGTTTTACATTTTTATGGTCATATGGCATCGTAATGTTTAGTTATTCTCCAGGGATGAGCTCTCTGGAGAAATCAGAGAAGTTTTATATATATATATAAAACTTCTCTGATTTCTCCAGAGAGCTCATCCCTGGAGAATAACTAAACATTACGATGCCATATGACCATAAAAATGTAAAACTGTGATAGAAAATGAGATGCCCATGGGAATCTTAATTCATGAGACAAAATTCAAGGTTGTTCATAGAAATGTATACTCTTGATATTTATAATACACAATGAAAGTAGAATAAAACATAGTTTTCACACAATAAAATGGCTGCAAAATGAACTGGAGAAAATTCAATAGTTTTCTTTAGGGACTATCAAAAGCCACGATATCTTCCAAATATTCACCAGAGTTCAAGACTAATGGAAAACATGTGTGAAAAGCATTTGATAAATGGATTTT
>NW_006488092.1:0-720 GCF_000325575.1 Pteropus alecto | reverse complement strand
GAGTAAGATTTACTTTGTCCCTAAGGCTGTCACAAACTATGAGCCTACCCCATAACAAAAATGTAAAGGAGGTATAGTCTTTTGTGGGAATTCTGGGGTACTGGTGAACTTGTAACCGCATTTAACGCAATACCTCCATCCATTACATCGCCTGGTTAAGGAGGGATCTATATGGGACTGGGGAGCCTAAAGATAGGGTGCTTTTGAGAAAGCAAAAATACTGGACAAACAGATTAAAGCTCTTGGAATCTCACAGGCCGGCTGCCTTTTGAATCAAATGTTTCAGTAATCTCAGAGGGCATGGGCTGGGCATGACAAGAAACAGCAAAAGGAGCAAGTGCCCCTTGGATTCTGGTCCCAACTGCGGAAGGGGTCAGAGATCATGTACAATCCCATAGAACAGCCAGTTACAGTGAGAACTTTCCTTCCCAGCCAGAGGTGGAGAGACGTGTTCCACTGACCAGCCTCCGTGGCTCAGACTCCTACGCTGACTGAATGGCCTGCATATTAACAGAAGAGTGCTGTGCCACATAGTACTGTCTCTAGTGATGCAGCACTTGTTAGGCCCTGCTGAATATACACAACTGTCAAATTCTCCTGCTTGGATGCCTGTGTTGGCCTCAGCAACCTGCAAAGAAAGAACAGGAAGTTCCACTGGGGCCTGGCATACCGACGGCTCCAGTCAGAGCAATCCGTGTACCTGGATGGCAGTTGCCATCC
>NW_006488091.1:0-720 GCF_000325575.1 Pteropus alecto | reverse complement strand
ATCCATCAGATATACCTGGGTTCTATTCCTGGCTCTCCTTTACTGGCTGTATGAGCTTAGGCAAGTAAATTTACTTCTCTGAACCTCAATTCCCTCAACTGTGAAACAGGAGTGATCATGCCTTCTTCAGCTTGTTGTGAGAAGTAAAATGTTTGCATATAGAAGATAGGTGTGGCCAGTGCCCCATATTAAAACAAGAGAGGCTCATATTTTAAGGAGTAGATTGGTATCATGGATAGACATGTAAATTTAAAGTAATTATGGTTCAAAAGTCTGTCCTAATTTCTCTGAGAGAGAATGACTCCTTTAGGATTGAGAGGGCTAAGAGGTGGTTTATCACTGAGGTGACTTTGCAACTTGAATAGAAGTTCTTCCAGTAGGATAAAGGATGGGAAGGACTAGAGAGATGCATATAGTACGGAAAGAACAATAAATCTTTTAAGATTGTGTGGGAAGAGAAAGAAGGATATGACAGATAAGGGATGAGGCCAAAAGTTAAGTTAGTATCAGAGCCTGGAGGTCTTTAGTATCAGGCTGAGAAATGTGGGCTTTATCTTCCAGGCAGAGGAAACTACTGAGGAGTCTGTTTCAGGTTTGAAGTTAAGAAAGCTCAGGAATGAGTTGTAGAATCGGGTGGGGGTGGGATACAGGAAGACCAGAGACAAGTTGCTGTCTTTTCTGGGGGAAACGGTATAAGAGACAAATATGAGAGACAGTTCT
>NW_006488090.1:0-720 GCF_000325575.1 Pteropus alecto | reverse complement strand
TTTTTTTTTAGGAACTTTGTCCCTTATTATCTAACTACCTTTTCCCAAGAGAGCAGTCTCACAGTACAGTTATATATTTATTCAGCATTTGCCCCTAATTATTATTCTTTTAACATAACATGACCCAAGAAGTCTTCCAAGCACCTGCCCCGATTCCCTGGCTCTTTGCAGATTCTAGTTTTAGAGTTTAAGTTCCAGACGAGGAAACTGACATTCGGTGCCAAACCTGGAGCACACTCAAGGATAGTAAGTAAAGTTTCCAAATTAGCTCAGTCAGAGCGGTGGGGAACCAGGGATAAAGACCAATAAAGAGAACGTAAGAGTGAGTTCCCAGGGTAAGGCAGGCCAGGCAGCTGGGGCTTTGCAGAGGGAATGACCACTAGTCTGGTGGATTCCCAGCCAGGTGCCCGTACAGCTGCCTGCTCCAGTCAGGTCCCGTACAGAGGGGCTGAGTGCCCTAGCCTGGGGCTGACGGCACCCACTCAGCCATGGAATCTTCCTGTTTCAATCAATGGCATGGACCTTAATGGTTATTTTTCCCTGCTGGGAAAATGGTTTTGAATAAGTAAAATTTTATAAATAATATTCTAGTTAAGCTCCCAACAAGCTAATTATTTGCTTTTTATTACTATTAGTTCTGCCTTGATGCTAGACCATTAGAGGCCATTAATAAATGCAGTCTGTTGAGAGTTCCCAGAGACCTGTTTTTTTCAAGCCAGG
>NW_006488089.1:0-719 GCF_000325575.1 Pteropus alecto | reverse complement strand
ACAGTACATAGCTCATACAACTACACATGACAGCCATGTAGGAGTTAACACAAGTCTTACTCAGAATCCAAGAATTTGAAGTGCTCCAAACATTAAATTGGAGGCCGGGAGTGCTGGTGGAAAAACACAGTGGTAATCTTCCGTTAAGCCAGATGGTTAAGACTTCTTTTGTGAAGGATGACCACAAGGAGTGAGACCTGTGATGGCATTTAACCCTGAGTGGCCATGTGAGTTTCTCCCCAAGGACACAGTGGTTCATTGGGACCCTCTGAGAATGTGTTCTCCATCAGAAAACAGTCTGTGGAGGTCTGTGTCCAGCAGGAGGGGATACACTCAGTATCCTTTTCCCATCTGGGGTACTAATACCTCAGTTGTCCCTTGAAGAATTGCCTCACTTTCACTCCAGTTTTAATGACTTGGCTGCTGATGACCCACAGCAGTTCCAGAGATAAATAAATGACCCCATCAGTCAGGATAAATTCCTAGAAACAACTTTTCTTTGGATTTCACAGACTGTGGTATCAGCTGAAGGGACAGTGGCCACTGAAGTGAAATCCCAACTCCACCAACAACTAACTGAGTGACCTTGAGTTTTCTTAACCCTTCTGGGGAAACAGACTCTAAGGTGGCCCCCATGATCTCCACTTCCTTGTGCTCATGCCTTGTGTAACACCCTCCCTTGAGTGTGGGCAGGACCTGTGTCTGGCTTCTAATCAATA
>NW_006488088.1:0-719 GCF_000325575.1 Pteropus alecto | reverse complement strand
GAAAAATAAAAATTAATTGGAAAAAACTTGAAAACTAAATACGCTTCAGTCAAATTCTTTATTTACATACATATTGCAAAGCACTTCTTTCCCTTGGAAGATTCCATCTCCAGGGAAAGTATCTTGTCGTCACTTGTTCACTCACCGTTTACTTCGAAAACAATCTCATCTTTCACATCTTATTCTATGTCTAAATTACGCAACGCTTATAAATATCCGGAAATCAAATGCTGATATTGGAGTTTTGCCCAGTCTGACTCATTTGCTGAAAGGACATTGCTAATGGGCAATATGAAAAACGGAACTGAATCACTACACGCTGTTCTTTCTTTTATGTTGGGACATTTTAATAGTTTCCTCAGTAAATTAAGTAGTGATAGTGAGAAATTAAGGAGCAAGTTAGTTAATTAGTAAATTCAGACGTGAATTTTGATATCTCTCGGACGTGTCCATTTAGCCAAGATCTATCTACCTTCTGTGGTTCTACCAGGATTATATTTGGAAAATACCGAACCATTAAAAAAAAATTTTAAACTGGAAATGGTAAGTCATTTAAATTAGTACAGAAAATTGCTTTTACTGCTGGAAGAAATGAGATCGGGTCTAAGGTCCGTTATTTACTGCCTGTTTCATCTTTGACAAATGATTTTACCTTTCAGACTCTTTTTCTCCTTTGCGAATCGGATAAGAACCACACACCAAAGCAGCGTGTGTGTGTG
>NW_006488087.1:0-720 GCF_000325575.1 Pteropus alecto | reverse complement strand
ATGATGCCATGTGTGCCTACCCCTGCCTTTCTTGAACTAACTTCTTCAGCATCAGCACTCATTTCCTGGGCCTTATTTGACAGCTATGACACCCTCTCCCCAGGGGGGAGGCAAACAGGGGAGAGGAAGTGCAGGCAGGACCTTTCGCCTCACGTGATACAAAGTCGTATTACTAGAGCCTCAGAGTAACGGTAGTTGTTTCTGCCTTTAGTGTTGGCTAGTCCTCCTGGGCTCCAAGCTCCCCTGAGTTACCATGAACGTGACACCTACCTCTATCTACCCAAACTGTGCCCTACCCCAGTCCTCCCCTCTGGTAGGGCTGGCTCCTGATCTTGGCTGATCTACTTGGGGCAAATCTCTTACTTTTGTGGGAGCTACTAGAAGAGAAAAATGTTATGTTCTCCAGGAATTGAACCAACAAGAATGGAGGGACTGCAGCAGCTATATAACCATCCTGAAGGAAGACCCCGTCTGAGAATGACCCCTGGACAAGGGAGGTCAAGTTGATAGATGACAAACAGGGTCCTGGTGACATCACTTGAGCCCCTGGATAAATCCAGGCATGAAGCTAGTCAATCCTTGGACTCTCGGCTGAATAAGGTAATAGATTCTATTTTTCTTCTTTCTATCACAGTTTATATCACTTGTATCTGTGAAACAGTCTGAAATGATACAGTACTGACCACAGTTTGGTGAATTGAACAGCTGAGTGTGTGTGTG
>NW_006488086.1:0-719 GCF_000325575.1 Pteropus alecto | reverse complement strand
CTTTTTTAAAGATTGAGGGTTAGGGGTCAGAAGGAACAGGCTGGTATGCACAAGCACCCGTGGGCAGGTTTTGATTGGAAAGCTTTGGAATTTGGCCATTTTGGGTATGGGGCTTCAGCAAAGGATCTTCCTGCAAAATGGACCCTTCGCTTCAGAAAGGGTTCAGGTGCTCAAGTTCTGGTTCTGTCCTCCTGGTCCTTTGGTTCCAGGGTAGGGGACAGAGGGAGACTTTGGTTCAGGTCCAGCTGGAGATCAAATTTCTGTCCTCTGTGCCTGCTTCGGCGGCATACCTCGTGGTTTTGGTGTTTTGACTCTGAAAGGCAGCTCAGTATCTTGTTAGAAACAAGATAGGACTATCTGACCTGGTTTTGCAGTTACAGCCTTTTGGATCATGGGGGCCACGTCTTCTGCACCTGTTTTGGGGGGTGCCTCTTGCATCCATGGTAAAAATGTATTCTAAACCAGGAAAATTACTTCTGGGCTTTTCCACGAAGAGGCTTCTTCATTGAGTCGCCATTGAAACGCCTGTACCTTTGAAGACCCTACTTATCAATGGTCAGATGAGGGATCCTTTCATTTGCAAAAACTTTTACATTTGAAATAGATTTTAGAGAGCTCTCACCCTAAACAAACGTGCTATTGGTACCCAAGACCAGATTGAAAGAGAGACACAAAAAAGCATTCCAACTGGCCTTAGGGCCACCCTCAAAAGATTACAC
>NW_006488085.1:0-719 GCF_000325575.1 Pteropus alecto | reverse complement strand
CTCTTCAGAGATTTATAACAGAAATTATTGAACAGGTTAATTGAGTTAATTGATAAGTTTACATTTTGTTAAGTCAGAAAAGATTTGAGTAAAACTAAAGAACAAAAAAAAGGTAAGTTAATATTTGACAGAATTTTGATTTATGAGAATTCCTGAATATTGATTCCATAAAATAAGTTATAGATGACAGTGGAAGTAAATAAAAAAAGAACTATATTATATTTACAATTCAAAAGTAAATTTGGAAATAAGTTAGACTACAGTTAAAGTGTAAGGCAAAATATAAAAATAAATACTTTATTTTAAAAATTAACTTAGTAAGAATCACAAATGTCATTTCATACAGTTCTAATGCAGAAATGCTGAACTGAAGAAGGGAATAGCCGAGTCACGCACTTCAACAATGTAATAGAAATATAAGTACGCAGCAAGGGATGCAGAACTAAAGTATAAGTGATGTTTCAGCATGGAAGGGAAAGTCCAGTCAGAGAAGACTCCCCGGATGATGTGGATTTGAATTCAACCCTCAGGACTGAGAAGTATTGATGAATAGATTTTCTTCATATGGTGGGTCTGGAAATGCAGGATATCTTCAATAAAATTTTTTAAATCAGGAAATATCATCATATAGAGACCTCAGTGATCATTGAATTCTTCCATATTATTGGAGGACAATTATACATGAAAACCAATAATATGTATCACAAACATGTGTATTT
>NW_006488084.1:0-719 GCF_000325575.1 Pteropus alecto | reverse complement strand
ACATCTTGGTGTCAGGTGCTGCTCTAGGCACTGGGGATAATGAAGGAACAAGAGACAAGTGCTGTGTAGGATTCCCCCTAGCTTAGAGCCCAGGGCACAGCCTTCCTTTCTGGGTAGGGCCCTGTGACAGCCCCAAGGAAACGGGATGCTGAGCCAGGTGGAGCTGGCTCTCCTCTCCAGGGCTCAGGTCTTGGTAGCAGGGCCCTGGGGTTTCCTGCCAACCAGGGACACCTGTCTTTCAGGTCTGGTGGCAACTGAGGCCTAGTGTGAGCAGTTATGTGAGGCACTTTGTACTTGGGGGTTGGGAGCAGAGTTTTGGGTGTGCCCAGTGTCTGAAGCACTCTCTGTCCCTGCTGGGGCTCCTGACCAGCGTTATGGATGGCTGAGTAGCCAGGCCAGGGCCTGTGTTCAGACAAGCCCCTGATATTTATGGCCATTTGGTGGGGTGACGAGGAGGTCCTGGCTCTATATTCCCACTTTCCTATCCTATCCCCAGGCTTTGACAGGTCACCTCCAAGAACTCAATTTCTTTTTGACGTTTTGTGGAGAAGGAAGGTGGTCTCAGCTCCTGGGGGCTCTTTCTTTAACTACCATGGCAGGGCCGACTGCCAGAAGCCCTGGCCCCTCACATTTGGCTTCCTTTCCACCATACTCACAGGGAGCCAACATGTGTCTTCTTGGGTCTACTCAATCTCTTCTTCATGTCAGCCCCCTCCTCT
>NW_006488083.1:0-719 GCF_000325575.1 Pteropus alecto | reverse complement strand
TTTAGTTTAAAAAATGTATCCCACTGTCGTTAAAACTGCCCAGTCGTTGACACCTGCATTCCCAAACACACGCAGTGACCCGTCCCCCTGCCTCGCGGGCCGAGCCGGCCAGGCCCCACCGACCCTCCAGCCTCCAGGAGGGGACATGCTAGGTTGTCAGGGAGCACCGGCTTCCTGACCCTCGTCCGCATCCATCTTTAAGAAAAACAAGCTCGTCCTCCTACTTTAGCCCCTGCCTCTTCCAGGGCCTTCCCTTCGTCAGGGACTTTTGCCTCCAAATACCCCAAATGCTACCTTGGAGGCTGGGGCTCGGAGGGAAGCTGAGGGAAGTAGGAAAGCGGGGTCCGGCTCAGCAGAGCGGGGTGGGTGCGGTTGCGGAGGCCGAGCTAACCGTTCCCCACAGCAGTTGAAGGTCGTTCGCTTCCCTTCCCGTAACAGGTGAGGGACTTCTCAGTGTCACAGCTGGTGTGAACGCAGGGATACAAACGTCTTGTTGGGACCTGCTTTCAATTCTTTAGGGTATGTATCTAGAAGTGGGGTTGCTGGATCATACGTGAAGAGGTGCCTGGAAGGTGTCCGCAAGGGGAGCAGCCCGAGACGGCGTAGCAAGTCCCGAGTGCGTGTGCGTCACCCTCCCACGGGTGGAATGTGGGTGTCAGAGAGGAAGCAGACCCCCGTAGGATGCAGGGAAAAGAATTTTAAGGAGGGCTTTTCAGGAG
>NW_006488082.1:0-719 GCF_000325575.1 Pteropus alecto | reverse complement strand
ATTGTATCTTGTAGCTAAGAAAGTGAAGATGAGAGAGATCGCTGTTTTTGACACTAGAGACTGAGAACACAATTAGCTTCTATGCCTAAATAGTCTGAAATCAGAAAAAAGGAATCCAGAGGCAATGAGTGGTAAGTGCCCCAAGCCATGAAACATACTTGGGAGCTCTCAGCAGCCACATGAGAGATGAAGCCACCAGAAGTGTGGGGCTCCTTAAGGCCACAATGAATCAAATAAAAGCATAAAAGGGGGGTCCTGCAAAGTGACAAATGTTAGGACATGAAATTGTGAGGATTTCTTAGAAAAAATAAGTGGATGCCTGTCCCAACAAAAAAATATCTAAGCCCCATCTCAGCATTTCTCAAACTGACCTTCCACAAAACACAGTTCCATCAGCTGATTAAAAGTTCACTCTGAGGAAAGAGTTTAGTTGTCAAGCAAATTTGAATAAGACTGAATTAAACAAAGTAAAATCAATTCTGTCCTCCCAAACCTCTCAGAGTGTATAGAGCAACGATGTATAAGCTGAAGCTCATAAGAGGATAGGGTGTACAGCGTTTCCCACCCCCTTTTGCCTCGAAACTCCATTAATAGCTTCTAAGATCAGTGTTCTGCAGGACTGAGATGTGAAACGCTGCTCTCACGATGAAAAATCACACGCCGTTTTCAAATCTCTTCTTTACTCTTCCTTTTTGCTCATGTTGTTCCAGCCTCCTGAA
>NW_006488081.1:0-719 GCF_000325575.1 Pteropus alecto | reverse complement strand
TGCAGAGCCCCGTAACCTGACGATCGGGACGAGGGCGTTGATCTGCACAGGACTTTGGTCGTTGTGCTGCACCCCAGGACACCCCGACCACGGAGAAACGCGTCTGGCTCCCCGGAGTCCTTAAATCCCGTTCCCACCTGGTTTTGCTGAACTCCCGCCACCTCGGCGCTTCCACCCTCCCGCTCTGCAACCTGGCGATCACTCCATGGCCCACACTACAGCACATCCACACGTCGCCCTGAGAGAAACACAACGCCTACTGTGACCCAAAACTAAATTCGTAAGAAACTTCCAGGGGCAAAACTACAAACCGACCTGATTCTCCCCAGACCCACAAGAAGAGTGCACACGGTGCACTTCCGAGAACGGTTTCAACTTCGCGACCGCTCCTGCTCCGTCTACGGCGGCCGACGAGGACCCGCGGCCAGCTGGATTTCCGGTGTGGCCCTCGGCGGCAATATGGCCGCGCCCGGCTCGCCGTGTTGCCATGGGGGCGGCCATGTTGGGAGCCTGAATGACGTACAGAAGGCAAACCCGCGGCTTTGGGTCAGTAGCCGGGGGCGGCGGGAAGGTGGGAAGCCACTGAACTTTTCTCGTCTCCTGGCACTTCGACTTGGGCCGAAAATGGGTAAATTCTCAGAACTCTGCGAGGTAAACAGGGTGTGCGTTAAGTTGCTTCCAGCGGGGCTGCGCTGAGCAGCACTGGGGCCGCGGAGCAC
>NW_006488080.1:0-719 GCF_000325575.1 Pteropus alecto | reverse complement strand
AATATTTATAGCACGCAGGACAAAATTGAGGAGAAAAGCTTATTTGTAGAATTTAAATATCTTATGCATTGCATTTAAAAAGATATTCTGTATCACGGTCCTGACAAAAACAGATAAAATACAATAAGAAAACTTGCTCACTCCCTCCAATATGAGATATCCAGTCCAGACAGACAATGTATTGCAAGACTGGGGTGGCTTTTAAAGTTCCATTCATTCACTTACTTCTCTATTAATTTATTTGCCAAATAAGCGTGGATGGCTTCCCATGGGCCAGACAGGAGAAACCACTGTGGTTAAGAATTCATCAGGTGTGATCCTTAACCTGTGAGCTTAGAAGCTATGGGGTAGCAGATGGTAGGAATTAACCAGATACACATAAGTGCACATTGTGACAGGAGATAGAAAGGGGGAATAGAAGATGTTGTGAGCAGCTGTAACTGGGAGACTTAATTTGATGGGTCGTCCCGATGGGTCGTCTGGGGCATATTCCAGTGGGACTTGAGGGTCAGTCAGGATTAACTAAGCAGCAAATGGGAGGGCTTAGGGTCTAGGGTCGGGTAGAGAGAACGAAATGCCCACCACCAGAAGGAAAGGCTTGGTGCATCCCCAGAGCTGACAGCTGTCTGGAAAGTGCCGGAGAGAAGAGGGGCCACGCCTGTGCACCCTGGTCACCTTTGCCAAGGGTTCGGGAACCACTCGGTGCTTAAAATGCCTGC
>NW_006488079.1:0-719 GCF_000325575.1 Pteropus alecto | reverse complement strand
CCATGGATGTTACAACTTCATTCATTCTTCTACCAATTAAATGTGAGCACCAGTTGTATCCAAGGCACCAGGCAGGGTGTTGTGGTTGTTAAAGGGGCCCCCGCGGGAAATGGAGTGAACAGCACACATACAGTCCCTTTCTTAGGGACCTTAGACATCTTCCTGGGAAAGCACTGTGTATATCTGTAAAAGTAAAAGCTAAAAGCATCAGGCAGTGTGTGTACATGTGTGTGCCCATGTGTACGTGTGTGTATATGGGTCTGTGTGAGTATATGGGCGTGTATAGGTATATGTGGTGTATGTTTATGGTTAGTGTACATAAGTATGTGCGTTTGTCTCTGTGTGCATGCATATGTTTATGTGTGTCACTGTGTGCATATATCTGTGTATACATATGTACTCGTGTACATGTGTCATGTGAGAGTGTCAATATCTATGTGTGTGTTTATGTATGTGCATGTGTCTGTGAATATCATGCCTGTGTGTCGTTTATGCCAGTATGTGCATGCGTGTCTGTATTTCAGTGTCTCTGTGTGCTAATATGTGTGTATAGGTGTATATGTCTGTGTGAGTATGTGTGTAAGTGTGTGTGTGTGCACATGCTTGTGTGTATTTGTCTGTGAGCATGCTTTGAGCTGTGATTCTTTGAAACAAATCCTCAGTGGGGAGCACCCAAACAGCCCCAGGTCCAGGCTGCTCTGGAGTCTGTCCTTGATGCT
>NW_006488078.1:0-719 GCF_000325575.1 Pteropus alecto | reverse complement strand
CTCCCCGAGGCTCAGGCCCAGAACTCGAATCTCCGTATCAGACATTCCAAAAGGACCCAGTGAAAAAAATGCTCCCTGCAGGGGCAAGAGTGTCACCAAAGTGGAAGAGACCTTCTAGGCAGCACGTGGCTACTGTAGAACCTGTCTTAAATGTCAACTGACCTCTGCTAGACACCTTAACACCTGCACTGGACACGCCCTCTCTTTTCCCCGGCCCACACAGTGAACATGGCCGTGTGGCACTGTCTGTGGGGGCTCAGCTGCCGTCCCCATCAGCCTGCCTTCCTCAAACACAACACTGCCGCAGTAAGAAAGTCTCAAATCAGGGAGGTGATCACCTTATCCTAAGACTTCTGTCTCTAGACCCATAGCAGTGACTTTAAATGGCAGCTGAAGCAGCCTGTGCTAATTCTCCATGCAGATGGCAAGAGTCCACGAGGCCCTCGGAGCCGGTTCTGCCCCCGTGATGCCGCCTCCCACCGAGTCCCACGCACCCCGCCCCCAGGATGCCCCGAGAGCGGGCGGGACACGGGCATACCAGGGGCACCGCGCTCATCTGGATGAGGAGGCTGCTCGTTTCCAGGTCGCCGTACTTGAGCTGGTAAGGCGCGTACGGGCCGTACACGGCATCCACCAGCTCCGTGACTCTCACCAGGCTGGGCTCATCTTTAGGATCAGAAAAGAGAGGCAGTGATGAGTGAAGGGCCGGGAGCGGAGGC
>NW_006488077.1:0-719 GCF_000325575.1 Pteropus alecto | reverse complement strand
CTTTTTCCTTTATTTCTCTTTACTTTTTCATAAAATGTTTTATCTGATTTTTTTTCAAATGAAAAAAATAAAACAGGCAGATAAGATTAGAGAAACACAACTGGACGTTAAGCAGGATTTGCCTCTATCTTGAAACATTGTTTTCAACCCGTGGCCATGACACAACCAGAAAGACAGGGACATGGGGTCATCTAGTCCAATCTCCTGCCCAGTGTGGGAATTCCCTCTGTGACAGTCTGGACAGATGGGCACCTAGCCTCTGTTTTAGCACCTCAGTGGCTGAACTTTCACTGTTTTATTAGGCCACCTGTGCCACTGTTGAAGAAGCTCAATAATGCTGGTTTTCAGACCCTATATATGCTTGCTTGCCTTTGCAATATGTATGTATGCTGCCTTTGCAATGCTGAAACTATCCAGTGATGACAGATCTCTCTGGCTCCCATCTCCTTTCCTCCAAACATCTTGATAGAGAGTTTCATGAAGGAGATAGCATGTGAGCTGAATGTGGAAGGATGTTTGGGGTATCAGCAGATAGAGATGAGAGGAAGAAGAGGATTAGAGGCAGAGGCTGGAGATGGGCCAGGTGTGAGTGTGGCCAATGTGCTGTCCTGGTGTGTCATTGCATGTTCAGAGAGCAACTTAACAGGAAGATGTCTTTGGAATGGCAAGTTGAGGACCTAATATGTGGAGCCTTGAAATAAGGGTAAGGGCTTGGTACT
>NW_006488076.1:0-719 GCF_000325575.1 Pteropus alecto | reverse complement strand
AAAAAAAAAAAACCTCGAGAGCCTATAGCATGGTGCCTAGCATTCGCTAAATAATTAATCAACAATAGTAATCATGATTATCATTATTAAATCACTTAGAATAGTCCTTGACATGTAATAATTGCTTAATACATGTTAGTCTTTTCCCTCTTTAAGCTGTATACATCTCAGAGGCATTCACAAACTCCCGAAATTGTAAAAGGCTTTCCTTCTTAAAAGCTATTGACTTTTAGATTTAATGATGCACAAAACTCTTTGATGCATTGTGTGGAATACTTTTCCTGCCCTTCAACTTGCTGCCTCTGATTCATCCTCTGGTCTCCTCTGAAATGTCACCTCCTCAGCAAGGCAGTCCCTGACCACCCTAAGCAGCCCCTTCCTACCCTCTCTGACTTTGCTTTGTCTCTTTTCCCTGTGGTGTCCAATGCTACTTGTAATGATATGTTTGTACTAGTTCGCGTGTTACTGTCTGCCTCTCACCATCTATGCTTGGGTCCGTGAAGGCAGAGGCCATGGGGTTCTATTCACCACCACCCCAGCCCCTCACATAAGACCTGTCTCATTGTGGTCAGTCAATAAATATTTGCTCAAGTAATTATCAATTTCAACAGGAACCAAATATGCAGAATTTACATTTACATTCAGTTAGTGACAATGAGGACAGTAGGAAGCTATCAGTGATGGAGAGATCCAACAAATAAGTCTGGGTATCTGAACAT
>NW_006488075.1:0-719 GCF_000325575.1 Pteropus alecto | reverse complement strand
TATTCCTATTATTTTTATAAATCTATAACATATGGCATATTTATATATGACTTATATATTTGATATCACCTATTTATATATTATATACAATAAAATATATGCTATATACAATATAGTATAGTAAATATGTATCACATATTTGATATCGTATACTTTCTATATTATATGCAATAAAAATACATACTATGTATCAGTAGAATATATAAAAATATATACAATATATCATGTAGCATATATTACCACTACTAAATATACTAGTAACATACATGTATTATTTAAATCTGAACCCTCTGAAGAATTTGCTATAATAGAATAATTTGTGCTAATGCAAATATGTATGAGTACATGAACACATGCACACAAACACACACATTGCAGAATGCCAGGGTATATAAACACAAAAACAGACAATGAAAATGTTTGAGCTCCCTTCTAGAATGTGTGAGAGAACCACGTCACGTTATTTTCTGAAATGAAAATTTCTCTAGGCTGCATTTTGCCAGACTGTTAAACAGTCGCTCTCACTTTTACAGGAACAGCTGAGGCTTAGATGACCTTGGCAAGGCATTTGTACGTTGTGAATAAAAGGCTATAAATCATTAATGTGAATTTAACGTTGGAAAACTTTTCACTGAAAATTTTAACATTGTAATTCATTGGTCACCTGAAACAGTGACATATGACTTTTCCCCATAGCTTCTTATGAAATTTCAGGCAAC
>NW_006488074.1:0-719 GCF_000325575.1 Pteropus alecto | reverse complement strand
CTTCCTGAGTGTATCGTGGCATATAATTTACTGCATTAATAGTTCCAGACTTACTAGGAAGATGCTTTAGGAGACGATTACAGTGACTTTTTTCCAAATTATTTCATTTTTGATAATCAATAATGAGGTAAAATGAACTTTACCAACTTTGGCATTTTGTTTTGTTAATTAGATCTAAAAGAGTACTTTTCCCATTGTTAGTCTTTGAGTAATTGAGAGAAATGCGTGCTGCAGTCTTCCTGATTCCTAAAACTTATGTGTTCAAGGCCCAAAGTAAGTCAGATAACTATACAGTTACACATAGATACAAGCGGGTTATTATTTCCCTCGAGCTTTTCCTACCATCGTATCCATTTATAGTTCTGATTATCTTTTTCAGTGATTTTGGGGGAATTTATATTGGGAAAAGCAGTACTATTGGAGTACAGATTTAAGAAAACTGGTAAAGGGGAAAATTAAAAGCAATGTTGTTATTGCTAACTAGAAGTTTTTCAGTTGCAGTTTAAGAAAGTTCAACAAATGGCACTTATTAATTGGTAATTGATTTTTTTCATATTTTATTAGACCTAACCAATCAGATCTTCTGATCAGTGGTGTTCACCAGAGTGATATAATTTAGCTCCAAACAAATAAACTTTATTTTCATGTATACAACCATTTTTGTTTCTCTAAATATTGAAAATAAATAAGGACCTCCATTTCTAGTTCTTTGGGGGGGG
>NW_006488073.1:0-718 GCF_000325575.1 Pteropus alecto | reverse complement strand
AAAGGCCAGTGGGAGGCTCCTGCAGCCTCTGGGAGAACCACAGGGGGCCTGAGCTGGGATGGGGTACCCTCATCACACCAGAGCATATCGGGGGGTCATGGGCTCCCCACTTGCTCTGGGGGCCCCAGGCTCACTTCTCCTCTGTGTCGGGGAGCAGGGATCGTGTGAACGGCAGGTGCGAGGGGAGTGTGGGTGCTAGACCCTGGGGTGTGCGCACAGACCTGCGCCCTGAATTTGTGTGTCCTCTGCTGTCTGACGCTTCCTTCACCCAGCCAGTCTCCACGGACTTAGGAAAGGAAGGGTGACGGGGGTGAGGGACATGATTCCTGGGAGGAGCCTGGCAGTGGGGGCCGGGGGACCAGAGGGGTTGGAGGTAAGGGCTGGGGTGGCGACTCCGGAAGGCTTGGGGGCTTCAGAAGGAAGCAGGGCCCAGAACCCATCATAGGAGTGGAAGTCAGAGGCTTGCTGGGGGGCTGGGGAGCTGGACCCCCAGGAGGCCGGGTAGGGCCTTGGTGGGGAGGAGGCAGGGGGTGCATGGCACGGCGGTGGGTGAGGAATGAGCCGGGCCACCGGGCCCATCAACAGTGTGAGCTCAGCGTTTTCAGTAATTGTCTCTGCGCGGAGTGATATTTAAAATACATTTGGGAGCCAATGAGGCGGGAAAGTGGCTACGAGCGCGGCTGCCACCGGCGGCCGGGCGGGGAGTGGGTGGGGGCTG
>NW_006488072.1:0-719 GCF_000325575.1 Pteropus alecto | reverse complement strand
GCTGGGTTGTATGATATATCTATTTTTAGTTTTTTTGAGGAAACTTTAGGGGATGTGTTTAGGGGATATGTTCACTATCCTGATTTTGGCAATGACTTCAACGGAACATGTTTACATATGTGAAAAGTTATTGATTGTTCACTTTAAATATGTTCAGCTTGTTATATCAATTACACCTTAATAAAGATGTTAATAAAATATCTTTTGTCTTTCTCGGAATGATATGGCTTTTTAAAAAATAAGATTGGCACTAGATTATGTACAACAAAATGAAAAGGTTTCCTTTAAAGTAGAATAACTTACGAAGGGAGGTAGAAAGTAGAAAAAAATGTTTCTAATTCCATCTGTTCCTATTCAGTAATATTTCTATATCTGGCTCAGTTTGTTTTAGAATTAAGTGTCATTATTTTTTGGTCCTGTATGTTTCTGCATTATAGCGTAATAAAACAAAATTAAAAAGAGGTAATTTATAAAGGGTATGTACTTTAGAGGAAAAAAATTCAACTATTTTTCCCTCTGGACTATCCACCCCATGAATCTACCAAATACTGTTCCAAAGAATTAAAGGTACTAAGCTATCTTTTGGTAGCAAAAAAATGAAGAAATGACTCATTCAGGAACTATACTTCATTGTAGACTAGTTTACTTCTTGAGACATCCCAATTGCCCTGAAAATGTGAAGATACAGTTTGTGTGTATGTGTGCGTGTGTGTGTGTGT
>NW_006488071.1:0-718 GCF_000325575.1 Pteropus alecto | reverse complement strand
ACATTAGGGCTCCGTGTGGTGCAAAGAACAATGCCGCACGGGGAGTCGGTTATGCACTGGGGCGTCATTCTCCTCTCTGTTAGGGTGAGATCTGTGGCCCAGTGGGGTGACTTGACCTGCCCAGAAGGATGATGCCGGTGCCAGTCTTTGGCCTGGCTAGAGCCCTGGACACTCTGACTGCAAGCCCAGTGCTCCCTGCAGCACACAGCTATGACAATCTCCAAGAGATGGGAGAAAAATTACACCCATGACAATCCTTGAGTTCTTGACCTTCTTCAAATAGCCTCCTAAGGACTCCTGCGAGCTCCACTGACCTGTGGCTTCACTTAGGACAGGGATATTTTATTGACCGAAATCTGATAAAATACCCTGAGAATGGACGGGAAGCCCTCCCACCTGCTGCTGCTGAGCCAGAGGACGGCAGCAATGACTCCGGAAGGCAGTTCCGCCCCCCATTATCCAACGCCCCAGAAGCGTCACAAGCTTTCAGTCTGTCATTCTTTCACATGGTCCTAAAATCTTACAGTTTTAAGATGTCTCTGAATTCCACGTCACCGGTATTACACCAAGGAGATGTTTGCAAAGCAGCCACGACGCGAATGCGCGTGAATAGCGGGTGGGTTCGGTAAGTGAGAGCATTTATGTTTTGGATGGCTATGCAGCTATTAAAAATCATGATATAAACGCCACCCTGAACGCGCCCGATCCCGTCTGATCT
>NW_006488070.1:0-717 GCF_000325575.1 Pteropus alecto | reverse complement strand
CCACCCCAGCAGTGGGACTCATGAGGTCGTTTGGCAACATCACTGCATATGGTTAAGGCCACAGGTGTGGAGAGCTCTGCCTTTTCCAGCTCTCTCGCCTTAGGCAAGTCATTAACCTCTCTGTGCCTCAGTTTCCTCAGAGGGCTGTTAGGATGATTAAGTGAGGCACCTGTAAAATTAAAGTCTTGGATTGACTGCGGAGAATCCTTTCATTTCATCTTTGTTCATCAATCAATTGTGTTAAGTATCAACTATAGAAATGAGAGATGTAGCACTTTTGAAAATGCATACTGATGCCCAAAGAAAATGCAGCCTTTTAACTTTACATAAATGTGATCATCAATCCCCACAAGACCCTACCTTGGGCAGGATTGGAAAGGGGAATTTTTTGATTACCATAAACAACTTTGTGGTCTCATTTGTGTAACTGAGTTTCTCTGAGTTTAGACTTTCTGACCCCTTTTTCTGCTTGCTCTTCCCAGGATGAGATAGGGGTGTTTGGGAGTATGAACTATGGAAATGGGAAAATGGGCCTCAGACCCTCACTCTGCCCTGGGCATTTGCAAGGCATATCTGTTTCTTGCTCCGGTTCTGCAGAGGCTCCTCGAGGGTCTGCAGCTGCTTTTGTGGTTCTATCAGGCCTGAGGGTCGCTCCTGTGACCTGGGCCTTTCCTCCACCCAGCCTCGATGAGAGTGCATGTTCACTGTTGTGTGAGA
>NW_006488069.1:0-718 GCF_000325575.1 Pteropus alecto | reverse complement strand
GCACGCACTCGTGTGCACACACCACACACAGATATTAAGATGAAATGACTCAGTTTTGGCTAGGGCCCTAAGATAACAGATGCTCTGTTCTAAAGTAAGATAGAAGATTATTATGAAGGACACCAAGGGCTTTTGTCCATAGACCTTGTCTAGGGCATAAATGGAAGGATTTTGAGAAAGATATTAGGTGGTGAGAGAAAGTTTTAGATGAAAGCTGTCAGCCCCCACCTCCATGGGGGTAGGGAGAAGTGACATGTCCCTTTTCAACTCAGACCAAAGAAAAGGCTTCGAGGGGACAATTTTGAGAGCTCGCTATGAGTCCCTGACTTGATGATATGTAGCATCTTTTTCCGCATGCTTTTGCATTTTGAAAAATGCGTTTGCGTTTTTTTCTTACATAATATTTTTCCTCGTCTCGAGGTTACAAATATATTCTACATTTCTTCCAATGCTTTTATAACGTTTTAATTGTTTAGGCACTTCGTTTGTCGAAATTTTTGTTTTCGTGGCATGAGGGAGTGAACGAACTTTGCTTTTTCCCAAACTAATTTGATTAATTCGATCTGGATAACAAATTCTTTCAAAGCCATCCATCGAGCATCTCTCATTGTACTGGTGTGAAAGGCCACCTTCGCCATATGCTGAAGTTGTAAATATTCGCTGGTTACTTTCTGAATTGTGTTCTGCAGAATTAATCTATTTGTCTGGTTTTCCTTTT
>NW_006488068.1:0-718 GCF_000325575.1 Pteropus alecto | reverse complement strand
AAAAAATAATAATAATAAATTATTTTAAAAAGTAATATTAGGAATAGAGAAGGCTACTTCCTAATAATAAAAGATTCAGTTCAATAGCTGATAGTAACAGTTCTAAGTCAGTATGTACCTAGTAAAATAACTTCAAAGTATAGAAACAAAATTAGTAGCATCGTAGAGAGAAATTGACAACGATCCACTTTCATAGTAGGAGATTTCAAAGCAAACTGATAGAGCAAGTAGACAAAACAAAAAATTAGAAAATTTAAACACCACGAGATAACAAGTACAATTTATTGAGCATATATAGAAGCCTGTATCCAGTAATTAGAGAAAAATACACTTTCTTCCCAAGCACACATGGGGCATTTACAAAAATTGATCATATATTGGTCCATAAATCAAATCTCAATAAATTTCAAAGAATTGGAATCTCACAGGCCAAGTTCTCTGGCCACATTCAATTAGAAGTCAAAAAGAAGAGAATTTTTTTTAAAGTCTGTAGTGAATCAGTTGCGGGAACACTAGCTACTATTACGGCCCTGACGTTCTACTTGCTGAAATCGAGAGACTAGGCACAGTCTGCCGTGCTGCTGCTTGTCAGTGAGGGTCTTACCCCAGAATGGTCCAGAGACGGGGGCTTCTTCCCAAGTGGGGCTTCTCTATCCTCTTAGGCCTCGGTATCTTCCTTATTCAACTCTTCAGGCTTCCTAATCTTTTTTTTTTTTTT
>NW_006488067.1:0-718 GCF_000325575.1 Pteropus alecto | reverse complement strand
ACAACAACAACAACAACAATAATAATAATAATAACAACAACTTAATATCTTCGTTATTCTTTGGGTTTAATAATAGTAACAAAGCAATAGAAGTTTTCTTAAAGATTACATAAACCCATGTGAATTGCTTGAAAAATATCTAGCAATGTCACTACAAAGACAGAAGTATCAGCTATCACAAAGTTTAATTATTAAGCATTGATGCTAAATCAGTCTGTGTCATATGAGACCAGGAAAGGGAGGCAGTGAGGATGAGGACAGTTTCTATGTTTTCCTTCTCTTACCATATTCCCATCTGTGGATGAAGAAAGACTCTGTGGTCCTCCAGATTTGAGAGATACTCACCTTTGGGTGGTTTCTCTGTTGCACGTTGGAAGCCTCCTGAGGACATTCATCTAAAAGAGGGTGATAAATCAGAACTGTCCTTTGTTGCTAAATATTCCCAAACTTCAGAGAGAATCCTAGAATATCAGGGAATTCTGCAGCAGACAGTATGAATCCACTCAGTGTCAATGGGTTATTTTGAGGCTGGCTTTGGAATTGTTTAATAATGATTTATTTATGGCATTTATTTATAACATAAATTCATCACTTTCCTTCTGATGGTTTATAAAATGCGAACTAAATCCCATCACTGCCTCATCCTATTCCACGATACACTTCTTAATGTTTTTCTCAAAGAATTAAATGGATTGCTTAGGAATTTGAATTGTATCCA
>NW_006488066.1:0-718 GCF_000325575.1 Pteropus alecto | reverse complement strand
AAAGCATTTAAAGCCTCAGCTAGAAAAAAAGTTACTATCTTAACCATTTTAAGAGTACAATTCAGTGCATGCGTGCGTGTCTGTGTTTAACGACTCTTTAAACATGTAAAATAAAATAAAATAAAAATAGAGGAAAAAACAACAAAAGAAGAAGATGTAAAACCATTCTTAGAGAGGTTTGTAAAAGCAGGCTCTAGCTAGATTTTGTCCCTAGGCTGCAGTTAGCTGACCCCTGTGCTAGATCATTATACACATGGCCCAGATTTGGAAAAATGTAGAGACTTTAATCCAGGACAAAGGAAAGTTACCACAAACGTGAGACAATGGTGTGGTCGTTAAGACTGGTGCCTTACTCAGACGCTTGCTCTGCCACGTACGGGCTGTATAATCTTAGACAAGCTATTTGCCCTCTCCACTCTCAGTTAGCTCATCACTGAAACCGAGATGATAACCGAAGCTTCTTTGTAGAGTCGTGAGGATTAGACGAGACAGGGCATGGGAAGCATGTGGCACAGTGGTGGCCACGTAGGAAGATCACAGCAAACGCTGCCTCCTAGGAACCAAGGGACGGTGAAGACGACACCCAGTAAACCTCACTCACTACCAAGGTTAAACCGCTAGAACTCCGTGATGAGATACTGGTCAAACGTGTTTGCTCAGCCTGGGAAGCCTCTGGAAGCTCAAGGGCTGTAAGAGCTGATTGCAGATCACCCTGGGG
>NW_006488065.1:0-718 GCF_000325575.1 Pteropus alecto | reverse complement strand
GTTACTTTCCATAGAACCCCTTTTTCATCCACAATCATCTGGTTTCAATTATATCTGCATCCTTTTAGAATGAGAACAAACAGGTGGAGATGATGTATTGGCAGCTTCAGTTCTCATGTCTTCTGCAGAGGACATACAGGCTCAGGTTCTGGAGCTGCCCCATGTGGCTGGGGAGCCAAGTGTGGTCATTCCACTCCCTGATAACAGTGTGGATCTAAACGTCACAAGTCATTGCTTGGTGTTGTGCTCTGTTCCCCCACATCTAAAAAACACCTTTCTGAGTATCTGTTCTTGGGGGTTAGAGATAGTTTAAAAATTAAATTACAACTACAGTTGTGGCAAAGCAAGGCTGATTTATTTCCTGGTATGTTAGGATCCTCTCCTGAGGAAGGGGAGGTCCTCATTTGTCTGCACAGCTCCAAGGAATGTCATTCATGTTGAATTTGTGATGGGCTTGTCATCCCTGCAATGCCGCTCATCCTCTGGCTGATGCCCAAAGCACTGTTGAAATCTGCTAGGAATTCTGAGAATCAGGAAGATAGGTAAAACATGGTGCTGTTCTTCAAGGATTTTACAAGATATGAAAGAAAAACAAGTCCACATTTAACGAGACAGAACATAATATATATGTGTAGAATACTTTTGCAATTAGAAACCACCTTTAATCGACTTTGTATATTTGATTTTTTAAAATAAATTAATTTTTTTATGGTGACAT
>NW_006488064.1:0-718 GCF_000325575.1 Pteropus alecto | reverse complement strand
CTGTCTGCAGAGCAAGCCCCGCCCCCCGCCCGTGTCCGCGCCCTGGGTGGTCTCCGGCGGCTCCCGCGCGCCCTGGGGGGTCGTTCTGCGCACGCGCACTGAGCGCCGGGACCGGTACCCAGCGGCGCCCTCTGACCCCGTCCGCTCTGGGGCTCCCGAGGGGGTCTGGGGGGCTGTTGGCGGCCAGAGCACCCCGGCCCCGGGGACCTCGCTCCGTGAGATGGCTAGTGTGATCGAGCCCGAATCGCCCACCGCTCCCATAGCCACGTGCCACCCCGAGAAAGGTGACTTCCAGCCTCGGGTGCCTTCACTCCCTGGTCTAAGAGATGCCCCGAACCGCCCCGTTCCTTCCCTTGACCTCTGGGGCGATTCCGGAAGAGCTCTGCCTTCGTCCTTCCAATGACCGTGACGTCCCCGGGGCCAGTGAGGAACAGCGCCTGGTGCCAGACGGGCCCTGCCTCAGGGTCCACGCAGCCTGAGCACCTCCTTCAGGGCGCGCCAGCCAGCGAGCGCCCCGACAGGGGTATGCACCGGAGACACCCGTTAGGGGAGAGGCATGTGTTTCTGCATTTAATTTGAAGAATCCTTTGAACTGAATATTGACAAATTGTGTCTCGGCGACCATGAAAGTTGATGTAGTATGGGAAACACTGGAGCAGTGTGATTTCACTGCCATCCTCATTTTTGTGGCCGTAAGGCTCTGACCGAGCTTTAGTCC
>NW_006488063.1:0-718 GCF_000325575.1 Pteropus alecto | reverse complement strand
AGCTCCGGATCCTCACTGTGTGGAGAGAAGACTCGTCCTACTGGTGCCAGGCAGAGACGGAGACCCACAGCGTCACAAAGAGAAGCCTGAGATCTCGCATACCTGTGCAGAGTGAGTATCAGTGGGTTCTGGTGCCAGGCAGGGACAGTGACTCATAGGGCCGTGAAGAGAAGCCTGAGATCCCACACGTGTGTGCAGAGTGAGTGTCTGGGGCTTCTCTTCCAGAGTCAAGGCTGGAGATAGAGCAGGACAATGACATCTCCTGTCCTGGGATAGCGAACATAACAGAGGCACATCCAGCCATCCTAGTGTCCTCTCTCCAGGGGCGACATTGGCCCTAATTCCTCAGAACATTCTCTTCTGTCTGCCTGTAATGTTAGTGATTGATCGGGTGCTGAGGGTCCAGCCCTGTGGGGCTACAGAGGCACAAAGGACCTGTCCTCCCAGGAGTCAACAGGTAACTAGAAGCACAAACGGTTCCCGTGGTCTTCAGAGGTCTCTGCGAAGCTTCCATGGGTCAACCTAAACTTACTGAAGAACTTCAGAGAAGAGGAATGTAGTCAGGAGCTGTAGGAGAGGAGAACGTGGGAAGAGAGAGGTGACGTGGACAAGAGCCTGAAGGAGAGGGGAGGGGTCTGAACTCTGAGCAAAGTCGCTTCAGGACCAAAGTAACGTATGCAGTGTTCTCTCCTACTTTGGGGTCCATGGGTGCATCAGG
>NW_006488062.1:0-717 GCF_000325575.1 Pteropus alecto | reverse complement strand
GGCTTAATTTTCTTCTACACTCTCATGTTAATGATTTATCTAGAAGTAAAATTAGTAACATATTATGTGCATATGTGTACACATGCAGATTTAATGACCTTTTAGGCAGCTTAATGTCCTTAACCTTGAATTTATTTCAAGTTCTCTCAGAGAATGCTTTGTGCACTTCTGAGGTTCTATCTGTTACATAACTGTTTGATTCTTTAGGTTCAAGTATAAACTCCAACACCTGAGCTGAGATGTTTGATGGCTAAAATCTTAGATTTTGACTGGAGGCGAGTTTCTTAGAGCATTTATGACACATTTTCTCTTCTGTAAGATGGGAACAGTTTTGTCTGTATTGAGCTATTACGTCGATGATGAGTTAAAATATGTAAAGCATTTAAACTAATACACCTAAGACATGTTCAAAAACTCTTACTCGTGGTGGTTGTTATCGTAGTCATAATTTAAGGATCTGAATTTTTTAAAAAACATTGTGGAATTTGTCACGTCTAAAGACACTGCTCATGCTGTTGCTCATCTAGACACTGAATAATCACTCCCTGTGTATAACATAACATATAACCCTTCTGTGTAGATAGCCCAATAGTGAATTTTAATTGTAATTGCATGTATTGTCTGCAAAAATGAAAGGCCCTCCCATATTTACAGGCTATCATAACCTTTTACTGGAAAGTCATATAAACCAACATTACAGACACATAACTTGATCAA
>NW_006488061.1:0-718 GCF_000325575.1 Pteropus alecto | reverse complement strand
GAAGAGACTGGACTAGGGGCCCTAAGGCCCTGCCCATTGGGACAATCTATTTGGAATTTTAAACATGAGCCCAAGAAAGCCAGAACAGTGAGAGAAGCCCACTCTAGATAAACAAATAAAATCCCACGTGAAGGTCAGAGACCAGAGGAGGGAACGTAAGGATGTCCAAGTAGTTATAGAATGATAGTCACATGCAAGATACACCCCCATGGGTAAACACGAAATCCAAAGGAAATAGCTCCTTTCTTCCAGGTACCTGAATTGAAGTCACTGTTGAAGTGTGTCTTCAGCCAGATCGCCCCTGGTGGATGGCAGTGTGGGGAGGACAGGATAAAGATTATGTCCAATCTACTCTGCTACGCATGAACTTTCCAGAGTGAATGAAGTGATGCTATCATAGGGATAGCCTTGGTTATGACCCTGATTTATCTGAAAGATCAATTATTTATAAACTCTCATTCTATTAACCCTTATATTAGTTACTAATGGATTTCTAATGGTTTTGCTTCCAGCAGCCTTTGCCTCCTTTTTTAGTCAAAACATTTCAGATTCCCTTGAGGAGTGTGTTCTTTCCTGAGACTGCCTCACCTCAGCTCCAGGGGTGGAGCCTGTGACTGGGGCTAAGCCAATCAGCACATTCTAATCCAGTGGCCACAGTGGTTGGTCCAGAGGTGGGCACGTGACCCAGGCATGGCCAATCGGAATGCTTCCTAGGACT
>NW_006488060.1:0-718 GCF_000325575.1 Pteropus alecto | reverse complement strand
TTGTGTGGATGGAGAAACTGAAGAAGATGGTTGTTTAGAGTGCCTTTCCAGATATACACATTACTAGAATTCCTAGCTAAACTTTCATATTAAATATTGGTGTTGAATGATGGAAAACTAGAAAATATTACATAATTTTCAAAAATCTATGTTTCTCTCAAACCTAAATAAATGTATATAAATTTATATATATACTTTTTAATTCAATTTTACAGGAAAAATCACTCTCTAAAGTGCCAGTGAGACAATTTGACCAATTTGTGTTTGTTTCATTAATAAACTGCTAAACTTAACCTTTCAATATGAAGTATAAATAAGTTAATTTAGACAAAGTCATGAGTAGGGTTATGGACCTATTACGGAAGTGTAGTTTCCAGGGTAAAGGATTCTAGCAGTACTAAAGGGCAGCTAGTTCAAGTTTGAACACAAATTCAAGGAGCATGAAGCAGAGAGTTTTCTCCAAGTAAGTAGAGTCCGGGTAAGAAATGCTATGACGAAGAAGCTGAAGAAGTTGTGATTAGGAATCTGTGTAAGAAGGTGCAGGATGTGCCCGTTACGACCGCAACATATGACAACACTAATTACAAATTCTAGTAAAACACATCTGAAGAAGAAATTCACGGACCAAGTATGAGGCCATTTAAGACAAGGCATAACTTTGAGCATATAGCGGTTAATTGTTTTTAAATGTTAGATGTGAAACCATCTCCTTAGAATG
>NW_006488059.1:0-718 GCF_000325575.1 Pteropus alecto | reverse complement strand
GCAGTTCCGGGTCACTGGAACACAGCGACGGTGCGGGAGGAGGCAGCGTAGCAAAAACGGGGCCCGAGTGTTGGGTGCTCTCTGCGTGCCAGGCTCCATGCCAGCGCTTTGCAGGGTGCCGGGCCCCCCCAGGCAACCCCTCCCTGTTCTCGCCCCATTCAGAGATAGTGTGCCAGGCCCTGTCATCTCGGGTGCTTTTCCTGGATCACCCCTTTTAATCGTCACAACAAACCTGCCAGGTGGGTATCATCATCCCCACACTAACGGAGATGAAGGCACAGAGAGGCTGCATACTCAGCGGACAAATGGCTGAGAAGTGGCGGGCGTGAGATTTAAATCCCAAACTAAACCCATGCATCAAGTCTGACGTGTGCCATAGCGGCTACTTCTGGAGCCGTGAAATTCAGATCATTTTTGTTTTCTTTTTTAAGTGCTTTTGTATTATTTTACTATTATTTTAATATTTAATAAAAACAATGATAAATATTTTCATTTTGAAAAAGAATCTTGTGGACACCCAACTACACCTGATTTTAAGGCGTGTTTCACAGTTCACCGCTATGGTTACCGTGACATGAGCTCTGGGTGCTATGATTGTCCCCATTTTACAGATGAAGGAAAAGAGGCTCAGAGGGTCAAATGGCTTGTCCTTGATGCCACAGTTACCGTGTTAGTTTTCTATGACTGCCATAAGACGTTACCATGAACTTGGTGGCTT
>NW_006488058.1:0-718 GCF_000325575.1 Pteropus alecto | reverse complement strand
CGGGCACATGTGCCAGCCGCCGAAAGCTACACGTGAGGAGACGCGGCAGAGCAGCGAAGGGCCTTACGAGGACTTGTGTACGTGCAGCCCCCGCTCTGTTGTTTTGGCCAACTGGAAAAATCTGAAAATGCCTCGCCTGGGTACCTATTTAATAACCCCAAAAGCCACACTCCCAAGTGGGCTGCGTCTGAGTCTGCTTTGGCAAACTTTCCTTTTTCGTCTTTATTGAGGTATAATTGACATAACATTGTGTTAGTTTCAGAGACACAATGTGACAATTCGGTATTTATGTAAGTGTGGTTAACATCCATCCATAGTTACAAAGTTTCTTTTCTGCAGTGAAACTCGTTAAGATCTACTGTTAGCAGCTTTCAAACATGGGATACAGCGTAGTAACTGCAGTAACCACTGTACACGACAGACCTGTCAAACTTTCAAGATTGTTTGATAAAATGACTTATTTCTCCCACTCCTAAATTATACCTCATGATATTCTCAGACAGTAGCCGAGGAGAAACCGGAGCCCTGCACTGCCAGCTGAAGGGCAGCCTCGCGCCCAGCCTCTCGCCACTGAGCGAGCCCCAGCCTCAGGCTTGTCCGCTCTGGGTTTTCACAGCCGCTGCGCTCAGGCCCTCGCTCCCCACCACTGAGAGCTCGTGCTCCTGCCTCCTGTCCTGGAAGTCGGCTCCGTGGCATCTTAGCGGCCCTCCCTGACAAC
>NW_006488057.1:0-718 GCF_000325575.1 Pteropus alecto | reverse complement strand
GAGGGAGAGAGGACTTAAAGCATTAATTGCTCAAGGCTTAAATATAAAAGAAATAAGAAAGAGGAAGAGGATATTGAGAGGCAATACATAATATAGTCACAAACATAACAGCTTATTTATCTAGAAATGTGGTTCAAAGCTAAAAGGAGGTACTATGACTCTAGGAAATGGCTACAGAGAGGCAGACAGGTTAAGGGAGAGCCAAACATCAGGAGGAGAAGCTGAAACTGTCAAAATGTCCTCAAATAAGGCAAGGGCCAGTGTCTTGATGTAAGATTAATAATCAAGTGGGTCAAATTGGCCTTTGGCCTAAAGGAGAATGGATAACTTCTGTTCATTCCATTTTTTTTCCTCCCTGATATTTTATCTCATTTTCATCATAATCACATCTACTTATCCATATAGTTAAAAGTCATCTTTCCGGAAAATGTTTTTCACATCAAAAAGCCACTCTTAACTTTTCAAGAAGATCTGGTTTTAACTATAACACATTCAATCCTCCTCTCAATGATTCAATTTCCTATACCTGCCTGAATTAGTTAAATTAGACTTTCAATAATCTGGAATGGCATCTTATTTTAGCACCAAGAGATACTTAGATATCATTAACATATGTGGCAGTACAGATTGTGATTTCTCTAATGAGCATTTTGGGGTTAGCTGCACTTTGAGAAGTATATAATAAATTATTTATGAAATAAATCTTCAGGTTTTTTTT
>NW_006488056.1:0-718 GCF_000325575.1 Pteropus alecto | reverse complement strand
TTTCTTAGTACATAAAATAACAGTATCTTTTGTAATCGATGACAGTATAGATTCATGAAATATGATAATATTTTCTTCTTTGACTACCTAAACTGAATTTATAGATGGTCCTATCAATAGTGTCATAAATTAAGTGAAATAGAAAAGTCAGTAAACACTATATAATTATAAAGTATATTTTTTGCCTTTCTGAAGTCACTTGAAATGATCAATAAAAATAACATATAGTAGTAATGATTTTGGTTTGTCGTTACTATTTCTGTGTTCCAGATATCTAAACATATACTGTTTATAAGATCAGTCTCTTGAACATTCACCATTGTAGAAAGGAGAGGTCTGCATTGTGCTATGATCCTTACAAATTTAATCAGTTAATGTGATTTGCCTATAGGAACATTCATAAGGTGGGTCAACCAGAACCCTCTGAAGATAGTGATTTGGCTACAGCACTGCATCGCCTTAGTCTGCGGCGACAGAACTACTTAAGTGAGAAGCAGTTCTTTGCTGAAGAGTGGGAGCGGAAGATTCAGGTTTTGGCTGACCTGAAAGAAGGGATTAGTGGTTGTGGCACCCCCACAGAGAGCCTTGCCTCTCTCTGTACTGACCAGTCGGAGATCACAGACTTCAGCAGTTCCAGTTGCTTTCGGTGTTTTCTGCCTGAAAAATTACAAATTGTCAAGCCCCTTGAAGGTAATAAATCAGTAAGGGCCATTTTTAA
>NW_006488055.1:0-717 GCF_000325575.1 Pteropus alecto | reverse complement strand
TTATATAGATGTCTAACTAATGCACTGTATTCTTGAAACTAATTTAAAAAATACATTAAAAAAAAAGCACTGAGAACACCAAACAATGGTAAAGATGGAGAGCGACAGGAACCCTCATTCACTGCTGGTGGGAATGGAAAATGGAAGAAAGATAGTTTCTTAAAACTAAGCCTACTCTTAACACAAACTGCAACAATCATGCTTCCTTGAATTTACCTGAATGAGTTGTAAATGTATGTTCACAAAAAACCCTACACAAAAATGTTTATAGAAACTTTATGCATAATTGCCAAGAATTAGATGTAACCAAGATATCTTTTAATAGGCAAATGTATAAACAATCAGTTACATCTATAGGATGAAATATTCTTTAGTGATGAAAAGCGATGAGGTAATGAAGCCAAAAAGATATGGAAAAACCTTAAATTCACATTGCTACTTGGAAAAAGCCAACATGACAAGGCTACACACTGCATGATTCCAAGCATATAAGATAATGGAAAAGACAGAAGTACAAGACAGTAAAACAGCTTAGTTGCCAAGACTTGGGAGTGGGAGGGAGGGATGAATGAATAGTTGAAGCACAGATTTCTAGGACAGTGAAAGTACCCTACAGTAGCCCCCACTTATCCACGGTTTTCCTTTCTGTGGTTTCAGTTACCCATGGTCAGCTGCAATCCAGGAATATTAAATGGAAAATTCCAGAAATAAACAATT
>NW_006488054.1:0-717 GCF_000325575.1 Pteropus alecto | reverse complement strand
AGAAGGGAACCAAGCAAAGCTGTGTGCCCATAGTGTACAGGAAGAGACTTCCCAAACGAGAAGTGGTGACTAGGGTCAAAAGTCAAAGGGAGGTTAAATAACACGTTCTGAAAAGTGCCCGGGGACTTGGCGACCAGGAAGCCACTGGTTGTCTTCACAAGAGCAGTCTGAGTGGAGTGATGAAAGAAAAAGCCTCCCCAAAAAGCACAGGGAGGCCGGGGAGACTGAAGAGTGAGTGGGATTAGAGACCTACCCCGTAAGAGTCTAGTCTGTGAAAGGGAAGGAAAGGGATAAAGTGACAGCTAGAGGGGAATGCAGGACCAGAGGTGGCATCTTGTTTTACAACCAGAGTGAACTGGAGATTTTCTGAATAAAAAGAAGAAAAGGAAAGGTACAAGATTGACATGATTACTAAGAAAGCCAGGCACGGGGCAAGACAGGACAGATCGCAGGTGAAGGCATGAGCCTTAGACGGCCCGGTTAGCAATCGAGCATTGAGAACAGTGCTCGGCATGCAGTCAGCGTTTCTCCTCTACCACTCCCACAATGACGGTTTTTACTAGGAAGAGCAAGACTTCGTCCCTGAAAGCGGGAAGGCGTCGGTGAGAATGAGGGAGGTAAACTGGGAGGAGAGTGGAACAGGCAAGACGTGCCTGATGACTTCTATTTTTGTTTATTTTTCTTTAAATTTTAATTAGTTTCAAGTATACAGTACAT
>NW_006488053.1:0-717 GCF_000325575.1 Pteropus alecto | reverse complement strand
TTTTTTTTTTTTTAAAATATATATAAGGTTTTGACCCAAGGATAATCCAGACAGGTCTCTAATGTACCGCTCTCCTCCCGGCCCCGGGGGAAGTGATGACCCCAGGGCCACCAAATCTGTGGTCTACCGCTTCCCACGGTCAGACTTCTCACAGTCCCGGGAGCGCTAACGAGGACCCTGTGCTCCCGCTCTGTGACTCCCCGCTTTCCTCTGACCTTCTGGAGATCGGCGACGCCCCCCGGGGCTCCGGGGTCGCGGGAGGGCTTGCCAGTGCAGCCAGCATGGGTGGGGGAGGCTGTGCTTACGCCAGGCCCCAGCTGGTCTGGACTCACTCTGTACAGCAGGACTCAGGACGCCTGACGTCTGCTCCTTGGCCCTGGAGCTCAGAAGCTGCCAACAGGCGTCCCCTAGATGTGTCTGTTCGCCAGGCGGGCTGTGAGAAGCAGCGTGGGGGCTGGCCCTGCAGGGCTCCCCAGGGGACTGCAGGAGAACCCAGGTGTGCCTGCCCCTGCTCCGACTCCCAGGTGTCCCGGATCCGTCACAGCGCCTCCTGGCTCCAGGCCCCGCTGCTCACTGGAGGTGACCCCGTGCAGACGGACCACACGCCCCCTCCACCTGCCCGGAAGAGAGCCCCTTCCCTTCTTCCAGGCGTCAAGGCTCGTCCACGCACGAATGTCACAAACGTACAATACCATTACAACGGCAAAGAGACCGCCC
>NW_006488052.1:0-718 GCF_000325575.1 Pteropus alecto | reverse complement strand
GGAGGGGCGAGTGCATGGACCACATCATCAGCCTGTGACAGGGCTCTGGGTGTCCCTGTCCGCTCAGCCGTTGGTAGGATTGTCTCAGATGCAGCTTGGGTCCCTCTGCAGCCTGGGGTCTCGTGGTTGCAGGAGGGACAGTCTGGGGCTGCACAGCCAGAGAGTGTTTCTGGTGAAATGGACAGCCAAGCAGGCACTGGACAGGGGAAGGGGTGGGTCTCCAGCCCGCCCACCCAGCTCCTGGGTCGAGGGAGGACAAGGCCGGCCACAGAGAGCCGGTGCCTGGGTCCCGTGAGGCCTGGCTTCTGTGAGTCGGTGGGACGCTGGAGAAATCTGGGTTTCAGCCCACTGCGGGGGGGCCCTCCAGACGGTCCGCAGCTGTTCCTCCCCCGTGCGCTGGGCGCTGACGGCCCACCGCCCGGCCCCGCAGCAGTGGCCGAGGTGGCGGGGACGCGGGCAGGCCCGAGTCACCCGCGTGCACCGCCTCCCACGGCGGTCACTGGGCGCGGATGACCGCGCATGCAGATGAGCCGGGAGACGCCGGATCGGCCTTTTCTCTGCACGCGGCAAACCGACTCCGATAAGGGGACCTTTGTAATTACACGAGCGACACTGGTCGATGCTGACTTTTAAATACCGCAGGGCCTGGGAACGACGGAGAAGGAAGCACGGGCCACGCGTTCCCGGCGGCGGCGGCGGCGACGGCGGCGGCGGCGCC
>NW_006488051.1:0-717 GCF_000325575.1 Pteropus alecto | reverse complement strand
AAAAAGTTGCAAGACATACTTGAAGGCAAAAAACACAGTTTGAAGAGACAGAGCTAGCAACAGAACCAGACCCAGATATGGCAGGAATGTTGAAATTATGTGACCAGGAATTTAAAACAATTGTGAATAATATGGTAAGGGCTCTAATGGAAAAAGTAGCACACAAGACCAGACAGATAATGTAAGAGTAATAAAAATTCTAAGAATGAACCAAAAAGAAAAACTAGAGCTCAAAAACACTGTAACAGAAATGAAAAATGTCTTTAATGGGCTCATTAGTAGACCGAACACAGATGAGGGAAAAAAATCTCTGAGCTTGAGGATATATCAATAGAAAACTCCAAAACTGAAAAGCAAAGAGAAAAAGAACTCGTTAAAAATAGACGCGAATACTCAAGAACTATGTGGCAACTACAAATGGTATAAAATACATGTAATGAGAATACCAGAAGGAAAGAAACAGAAGAAATAAGTTTCAAATATGAAGCAATAATGACTGAGAATTTCCCTAAATTCATGTCAGAGACAAAACCACAGATCCAGGAAGCTCAGAGAACACTAAGCAGGATCAATGACCCAAACCCTAAATGAACAAAGAAACAAAGATACAAGAGACAGGAGGGAGGAATTAGGAATATTTTGTTATTATAAGGCACTTGCAGTATAGTGTTATCTGAAACAGGTCTTGGATGAGTTGTAAATGTATATTGTAAACTC
>NW_006488050.1:0-717 GCF_000325575.1 Pteropus alecto | reverse complement strand
TCTGGGGTGAAGTGAGTGCTGGTGATTGTGAGCTGAGCTGATGAGAGAGCAAATGAACACAACGTAGGGAAATACGTCATGCGCCAGCATCGCCCTCCTTCAGTTCAGATGGATTTGCACAAGGCGTGGGGAGGTG
Source organism: Pteropus alecto (assembly GCF_000325575.1). NCBI lineage: Eukaryota > Metazoa > Chordata > Mammalia > Chiroptera > Pteropodidae > Pteropus > Pteropus alecto. Next base: position 581 of record NW_006488050.1, on the reverse strand, counting down.
AGATTCCCCTGCCTGTTGCTCATTCCATTCTGACTTCTGGTCTGAGTAGATAGGTGCTGCTCTTCTTGATCAGGGTAGCCTTAGCCCCGTGCAGGTAAGGAAGGCATTGTTGGCAGAGGGGACACGTCCCACAGACTAGAGGCAGAGGATGGGAGCCCTTTCTGCAGCAAGGCCTGTGTGGTAGCAAGAGAAGGATGAGGGGCCCTAGTCAAGTCCTGTTCCCTCCCTGCCTGGGTTCACAGGGCAAACAGTGAGGGAACTGGGGTAGAGAATTGGTTCGCACATCTATTTATTACTGTATGTGTATGTTGATATATATTTTCATGTTTTTATTCATACATTTGTGCATGCATGTTTTTATTCAAGTATTCCTGCATTTTTGTCAGCCCTCAAGTGTCTTTTCTTGTACTCAGTTATCATTAAGCAGAAACTTTCATACTCATTCAATTTTTGTTTTTAAAGTCACAATTGCCTGCAAATTAAAGAGTGAAGTATATGTGCAAGATTTATCACGAAATCTACTATTATAGTCCTCTGTGACTTTTCTCAATTTCTACCTTCCCAGAGGCGACCATCGTCAA
>NW_006488049.1:0-717 GCF_000325575.1 Pteropus alecto | reverse complement strand
CGTCAATGGGAGACATTCATCCCTGTGGGCAAAGGGAGGACAGCTTGTCAGGACAACATCTGAACATCCGGGTACATTGGGTACCTGGGCAGCTGTCCGAGTTCACTCAGCTGGTAACAAAGGAGAGTTCCCTTAGAGAGCTGTAAAAAAACGCATAATAGGTGCAGAACAGGGGCAACCGACCCACCAGCTCTAAAATTCCGTGTCCTCCCAATCAAATGGACGAGTGTTGCCTCTCCAGAGTGGTCCTGCAGCGGACCTGAGGAAACACTGCGCCATGCTGAGACCATCGTAGGGGGGCAATACACCATCACTCCTCTGGTCCTGAGGAAGGGTGGGGAAAACTAAAGGGAGTAGTGGGTAGAAGAAATCTGTTCAAAACAGAATAAAATGGCCAAGATTAACAAAAATTAACCAAATAAGAAAAAGAAAACTACAGTGTACAGGTGTAATCATACTTTTAGGTACTATCTCCATGAGCTAACTTGCCTTCATTGTATGCATGTATTATTTCAGGTGTTCACAAAGGTGGCTTTGTTGACAGGTATCATGTTTTATCTCTATTTATTCCCTCTGAGTCACTGACTTAAATAGATCCTTAGGGTCCAGGCCTCCATAATAAGTATTTCCAAAATGTCCAACACATTTTGTCCCTTGGAGACAGCAACCCTGTATTGGTTCCCAATTTTTAGCATTCACAAAATCAACTGGGTGTTC
>NW_006488048.1:0-717 GCF_000325575.1 Pteropus alecto | reverse complement strand
TAAAGCCAAAGTTCTTCCTTGTGACAAAGAGCCTGCCTCCCGGAGTGGGAAGTTACGCGAGGGCCTGGCCACGTCATCGTGGACTGACTGTAGGTACACGACGTTCGTTCTCTGTCTGATTATGATAACGCCTACACGCTGAAGAAAAACTGGACCACACAGAAAAGCACGACCAGTGCGATGACAGCCGCCCACGATCCCAACGCTGGACCATCCTCTTGACATCTTGGCACGTGCGCATCCAGTCTTTTTTATGCGCCCATGTCTGTTTCTCTTTTTAAAATATAACTGAGATCGGGCTTTCCGCTTTCTTCCCATTTAATATCAGATCACTTTTTCAAGTTAATTTCAATTTCATAAATATGCACTGCAATGGTTGCTTAATATTCCATAGTATAGGAGTTATCCAAACATGCCCCCTGTGATTGAACATTTACATTGCTTCTGATTTTTGCTATTTAGAAAAGTACCTCAATGAATACCTTTACACGTGACTTTTTGCATATTTATTATTTCCTCAAGGCTCCTAGAGGTGGAGTCTCGATTCGTATTGTACAGCCGCTCTCATGCATCTTCTGACTATCTGTATCCAACAAGCAATGCACGATGTTTGTTTCAACAAATCTTCCACAACGTGGAATGTTAAAATGTTTTGTTAATCTTAATAGTGAAAACAGTATCTTATTTTAAATTTACATTTCTTTGATTACTAGGGTA
>NW_006488047.1:0-716 GCF_000325575.1 Pteropus alecto | reverse complement strand
GGGGAGGGAGAGAGGGAGAGAGAGAGAAACCTTTCTTTTCCTCACCCAGTCAGAACTCTTAGACACCAGGAATGATCTTGCTCTTTTTTAATCCTAGAACCAAAATAGGTGCTCAACAAATGTTTACAATTGAATATACCAGATTCCCGATGGGAGGCCAACGAACTCATTCTATCAAACCAGACAGATAGGAGACATATTTATGAGCATTTCTACTAGTAGTAATAATCTTAATTCAAATGATTATCTTTGCTTAGATGGATAACCTGTGGATCGCTTGGGAATTATCAGAACTACTCTAATAAATTGCTCTAAATCAATCCAAGGGCAAACTCTTGTATGTGGGAACTGCTTTTAAAATATGGAGTAGACTGGAGCTTGCTGGTTTGGAAGAATTAGGTAATGAAAAATGCCACCTTTTAAATTTTTAAATTGAGAAAGGTGTTTCTCCCATAGGATGAAAGGGAATTCTATTTACACATACATTATCTCCAACACATCCCACATCCTGTCTTACACAAACATTGCCTCGTAAACAGGAGGAGAAGGCAGATGTCCTCCAGGGAGACAAAGTGCTAGCATATTGTGAGGCTTGTCATCACAGCCAGGCTGCATTTAACTTCCTGATGAGTTTTTGGCTGATGTTACCCTTTTTATTCATGCTCAGATTTTAGGAAATAGAATATGAAATTCATCCTTATCAAAAATCATTTTTT
>NW_006488046.1:0-717 GCF_000325575.1 Pteropus alecto | reverse complement strand
GGAAGGACACATTTCAATCGATAACAATCACAAATGTATTTAAAGACATGTGTTAAATGGTGATATCACTATATTGACAGGTAAGAGGAGGGGGAAGTGAATAGTTTGATAATGTCTAAAATTGAAGTCAGGAAATAGTGATAAACACATATTATTTAGACATATGGAGCTAATTCAGGGCTGCCATGTTCTGCAAAGTTGCACAGGGTACAATTACATATGGCAGTCCTGACTGACCACAAGAATAACTACTAACATAAACAATTAAAAAGTTAAAAGTAGATTGCTCTGGGAAACTGGACTGAGATTAAGGAAAAGTAAGACGGACTTGTTTCTTCATTAAAAAAAAAACACTCGGTACTAGTTTATTCTTAAATCACATGTAGATATATCGCTTTGATTAAAAAAATTTTATCTCGAATTTAATAAAATAAATACATAAATATTTCATTTCTCCTTTGCCTTCTCCTTACCACTGCCTTATCTCCAAACTTTATTAGGTCTTGAATGGACTCTGGGAGTCTTCCGAATGTTTTCCTTGCCTCCAATACCCTCAAACTCATCTTGCAATGCCTCTAGAATGTTCTTTCTCAAATTAAAATATGATCAGTCACCTCCCTGCTTAAAATATTTCTGTGATCCTGCCATACCCTGTGCAATGTTCCTTAACGGAAGGATATAAGATTTTCCATGATCTGACCACATCTCCAGTGTCTT
>NW_006488045.1:0-717 GCF_000325575.1 Pteropus alecto | reverse complement strand
GCTTACTTCTCTCTGCGCCTGGATGGAGAGAGAGAGAGAGAGAGAGGCTTGGGTTTCGGGTGCGAACGAAAAAACTGAGAGGAGTCAAGTTCTGAGACGCTGCGCCCACGCCTCGGCGATCGGGGCATCCGTGCGACGTGCATTATCTGCCATGTGTGTCTGGCCGCTCGTTGGAGTTGGGGGTCCACTGGCCGTAGAGACCTGCAGTCTCTGGAGCGACACTGAGCAGGTCCCAGTTGGCTCCAGAGGGCAAAGGAAGGGAGAGACCAGCGTTCGAGGGCAGCGCCACTTTCTCCAGTTGCCCAATGATTGCCTGAAATGCCAGGGGACAAAGGTCGAGGCCCTTCCGGGAAATGGTTTTAGTAAAGCTGCTTTAGGGCAAAGAGTAACAGCCGGGAGAAGCCGGGAAAGCTGAGGCTTTGGCTGTGTTCATACTTCCCTCCACTGATAAATAACAGGAAGGCATGAGGAGAGGCTGTGGCCTTAACGAGTGGACCCTCCACTTACGGTGGCGGCTGCTGGGCCTCGTGGGGCACTCCCCCATCTCCTTGAGTACACTCGGGCAGGCAGTGCGTGCGAGGCTTAGATGGCTCCTCGTCCTTGTCCGCAGTTTGCATGTTCATCTTCCTGAGTTCCAACCGTGGAGACAGCCCCCACCAGCTGGGTGGCAGGCACGAGCAGTTTTATTGAACTTGGTCTATAATCATAGATGAATTT
>NW_006488044.1:0-717 GCF_000325575.1 Pteropus alecto | reverse complement strand
CCTCCCTCCCTCCCTTTCTCTCTTCTCTCTCTCTCTCTCAAGACGATAATGTGTCTGTAAAGTGCTTTGAGCTCCTTAGAGATAGAGGGTCTATAAATATAAGCTGTTATCACTGTCGCCATGGAAACGCAGAGAATGTGCTTCATTCCTGCATTTGCTGAGTACAATCCCGGCCTTCTCTTCCCGCTGGCTTCTGCAGGCTATTAAACAATCAGTGATTTTACAAAGCTGTAGCCAGGTAGGGGGTGGGGACAGAACTTGTTTGCTTTCAACTCTTCTTCGTTTCAGTTTTCAAAAATTGTGCTTCTGTTTGCGAAGGTCAGAGAGGGAATAAGATTGTCCAGAGTCAGATACTAGTCCAAGGATGCAAATTATGACAGGTACAGATGTGTCACCCCACCCAGGCCCTAACCTATAACAAGGTTCAGGCAAGGGAGAATTCCAGTAAGCTTCGGAAATCATATTCCACCCATTTTTTACAATATGCTCTGACCCCCGACCCCTCAACTTCAGAACTAGGGCTAGGAAAGTGTTGGGGTGAAGAGGGTTCAGCATCTGCACCTTTCTGCCAGTCTCCCGCCCTTTTCGCGATGGATTCTGCAGGCCCGGTCTAGTGCACGGCATGTAGCAGGTGCTGGGCAGAGGCTTGTGGGAAGCGATGACTAAGTGGCTGCCATCGTCTATGACACAGCGGAGGGCGGTGCTGAGTAAGGCACG
>NW_006488043.1:0-717 GCF_000325575.1 Pteropus alecto | reverse complement strand
CCACCTTCCTACTCTCTTCCACCCCTACCCCTGCCCAAAGGAAAGCATGATTATAAGACTCTGCTAAAAATGTCTCAGATAAACTACATGTATGTTAGGGAAATGTTTATTTTCTGTGTAGACTCTGTCTTTTAATCCCTTTGGACTTTGCTTCCTTCTTCCCTTATAAATACATCATCATTGTCATTGTCATCATCATCTTATATTTGCATGACTCTTTGTAGTTTGGAAAGAAAAATTGAAGCCAAAATGTACCAGGCACTGTTCTGGAGGCTCAATACTCCATCTAATCCTCACAACATCTATCAAGATAGGTACTATCTCCGATTTATAGATACAGTAACTGAAGCTCGCAGAGGCTGCTATCTCGACCGCGGACACAGAGCTGGGAAGCGATGATGCTCGGACTCATTGTGTTCAAAATCAGTGTCATATCCTTTCTAGAACCTCAAGCTAAAAGCAATGTCACTCTATCTTTTCTTCGTGCAGCTGTTGTCCTCTTGAGAGTCTAGTAGGAAAGGTGGCATTTTCTGTATTCTTCAGATAGAGACAATAGATAACGGATTTGCCAATGAATACCAACAAGTCCATTGGTGAATTCACCTTGCTTATCTCTTGTATACTTTTCAACCCCTGCACTTTGGTTTCCTTGTGACCCCGAGCCCACAAAGGCCACCTGTCCTAATAGACATGTCCAGCGGCACTTTCCCACTCTCT
>NW_006488042.1:0-717 GCF_000325575.1 Pteropus alecto | reverse complement strand
AATATAAAATTTAATAATATACATAATTATAATTGTTATGGGCATTGGAATATTTTCAGGAAATAAACTTTTGCAGGGGTCCTTCAGCCAGGTTTCTTAAATATTCTAGAGAATTTGTGTGTAAAATTTGGTGTGTATGTGTATATATGTAGTTGCATATTAGCTTGCCAGAACTTCCATAATAAAGTACCACAGACTGAGTGGCTGAAACACAGAAATTTATTGTCTTACAGTTCGGGAGGCTGGAAGTTCGAGATTAAGGTAACAGCAGGGTTGGTCTTTTCTGAGGGTAGTTAAGAAAAATGGCTCTTTGGTCTTCTAGTCAATAAGGGTGGCAGGGAATCCTTTAGTTGGTTGCATGGGTACTGCCTCGATTTGATAAAAGACCTTTGCACCCACCTGAGATGGTTTCAGTTTCATGTTGTATGGAACATCCAGTATGTTGATTAGGGGAAAGTCTATGCTCCTGTAACAAAGAGACCCCAAATGACAGCAGCTTAAACTAGATAAGACTTTATTTCTCTTTTATGTCATAGTTAAGAAATAAGAGGTGCTGGGCTGAGAAACAGTCCTGCCATTTTTAACATGTGGCTTTTATTTGTAGGTCCAAAGTGTTGGCTGTGGCTCTCATCATCTCCCAGACAACAGGAAGAAAGGGAGCCATTTGCTCAGCACAAAGGGAAAGCATATGCTCAAGCTTTTTAAGGCAAGAACCTG
>NW_006488041.1:0-717 GCF_000325575.1 Pteropus alecto | reverse complement strand
TGGGGGAAGTGACAGTCCCAGTTTGGGCACTGGCAGCACGGGCGGAGCAGGACGCAGTCAGGGCCTTGGAGGGGCCGCCGGGGAGGGAGGTGGCGGAGGAAACGCCATGGCCGCATCTGGCCAAGAGCACAGGATGCAGAGCGGGGACAACGCCTGGCTGTGGGGTGGTCAGGGAGGCTTCCTGGAGGTGGCGACATCCAAGCGGCCTCTCTCCGGATATACTGCAGCCCCTCATGTCTCCTGCTCAGGAGCTCACCCGCCCCGGAGGGAAGCAGGAGCCAGCTGGGGGAGCTGGGGGGAGGAAGGGTGTCTGAGGAGGAACAAGCCTGAGCCAGGAGGAGCAGGGCAGAGGCGGGGATCACTCGAGCACCTCAGCCTGGCTAGACCACAGGGGTGTGGGCAGGAGAGGGGCTGCGGGGCTGGGGCTGGAGCTAAGGGGCCAGGTCACCAGAAACTCTGTGTGAGTCCTGACCTGGGCAGGCAGTGCTGGGGGCTCAGCCTGGGGGGCTGGGGTCAGCAAGAATTAGGGGCAAGGGACCCTGTGATTGGGAGGACAGGGAAGGAAAAGCTGGTCAGAGTGGAAACGAGCAGCTGTCAACGCTGAGTCTGACGAGCGCACGGACAGCAGGTGGGCAGCAGGTGGACCTCGGGAGACGAGTGGCCGTGGGCGGGACTCGGGTGGGGGTCCCCGCAGGGGTGCTGACTTGGGAGCTGGCA
>NW_006488040.1:0-716 GCF_000325575.1 Pteropus alecto | reverse complement strand
AAATGTTTCAAATGTTCATTGCAGCCGACCTTCTTTGAAACGGAGAAACAAACTTGACATCATGCTTTGCAAGGCCGGTGCATAAGGTAGGAATCAGGAAGGAGTTACTGGAAGTGACTGAAGCAGAATCTGTGAACACGGCGATGTCATCCCGTCAAAGCTCCAAAGAAATGGTGACGCTCATACAGAGAAGTGGAGCTGGCCCCTATGGGTTTGCTGCTCTCCTGTGCTCCACTTCCTTGTAGCCTCCTGGGTCTCCACAGAGAGCCTGGGAGTGAGTCGCGTCTCACCCATTTTTCTGTGAGGAGAGTGGGCTCAGGGAGCTCAGGGGTCCAAGTGCCGGCCGCACAGCAGGACCTGGGACCGCCCGGTTGGCACCACGCCATGTCGACTCCAGAGCCCTCCTCCTTCACCACGGGGAATAAACCTCCTCGAAGAAGCCATGGGATCCTGCGGAAACCGCAGTGATACAGGAGCAAGACCTGTCAGCATCCTCATGGTTCCAAAGTGGTGGTAACGCACATTCTTTGCCATGGTGGGTTGGGATTGAATTTCCTGGATGTTCGGCTTCTTTTCGTGTGTCTGTTGGCCATTAGCGTATCTTCTTTGGAGCAAGACATATTCATTCACTACCCATTTTTAGTTGGTTGATTTGTCTTTCATGATTGAGTTGTAAGAGCTCTTTATGTATTCTAGGTGAAAGTGTCTTTCCAGAC
>NW_006488039.1:0-717 GCF_000325575.1 Pteropus alecto | reverse complement strand
GGCCATCTCAGGCCCTGAGGAGGCCCTGAGCCACCTGGCCACTGCTTTGCATGCTTAGGTACCTGCAGGCGAGGCTGGCTAGCTCCCCTGTATTGAGAACTACGGTGCAAATCAATCACTCTGCTCCTTCCTTGCATTTCTGAATCATCATTGTGAAGGGACAATCCAAATTCCAAGACATTTTATATACTGCATTCTTCAAAGCATATTCTGAATCTTTCAGACTTTTCTACTTCCGCCTGTGAAGCAGAAACTCAGCCCTAAAAATAACCTTGGGTGCTGACTGTCACATTAAGACGCAGTCCCTGTCCCCTTAGTTCCAGAGTAAACAGATGCACATCTTATACCTTGGCCAGTCGTGGAAGTTGGGTCTCAGCCAGGCGCTCATCTGCTCTCTCTGCTGGTCTTTTACAAATCTGTGCGAACCGTAACCCAGGAATAGTTCATTTTCATCCAGAATTTGTTTCCCATGTTCCATCTGCATTACCAGTTTATTTGCCTAAAAAGTTTTGCTCTGTCCCTTCACCAGGGGTTCTCAAACAAAACATAATGTCAGAATCACCGGAAGTGTGCTGAAGCATAGTCTCCTGGGCCCCACCCTCTGACCTGCTGACTCAGTAAGTTTGGGTTTGGTTCTGAGATTTTGCATTTCTAATGAGTCCCTGAGCAATCCTGATGCTGTTGCTGGTCCAGGGACCACACTTTGAGAACCACTGC
>NW_006488038.1:0-717 GCF_000325575.1 Pteropus alecto | reverse complement strand
CGGCCGAGTGTGGATCAGATGCGGCGTGAGCATCTACACCGCGCGGGTGGGACCGTAGCCTGCTCCCGAGGGCCCGACACCCCCGGGAGAAGCCCCGACAGGCTCGCCGTCCCGCGCCCCTGAGAGCCGCCTGCCGGGGCCTCTCAGGTCTGCTGCCCGGCCCGGTGAACGGCCCCGTGTGCTCGGGGGGTCCTGGGCGCCTCAACAGGGCCTGGGAGGAGGCGAGAAGCATCTTTTGTAGGCTCAAGCCCAGTGCGGCCTGACCCACGGGGGCACCCCCGCCGTCCCGTGTTGGGGTGCTAGGCAGCCCAGGACCCCTTCCCCCGTGTCCACACCGCGGCCACTCGGACTCGAGTGTGTCCCGCTGACCCTCGCCTGCCGCCTCCCCCGGTCTCCAGGTGGAGAACAGCCACCGGGGGTCTGTCCACCTCTGTCCTCTCGGGTGCTGGCGGGGAGGACGTGCCTCAGCCCTCAAGTCGTCCCCTCACTGATGAGGCGCAGCGTGCCGTCTGGCACGCGGGCTGCGAACACGTCGCCGCCTTTACGGGCTGATCTGTGTCCCCAAATTAGAATGTGACTGTGTGGAGACGGGTCTTTCTGGAGCTGACCAGGTTACATGAGGTCACCAGGGTGGCCCTGATCCCATGTGGCTGAGGTCCAGACGGGAGGGCATATCAGGACACAGACGCACAGAGGGATGGCCCTGTGGGGACAGGG
>NW_006488037.1:0-716 GCF_000325575.1 Pteropus alecto | reverse complement strand
GAGTGGAGTGCTTACCAAGTACAGAACACAGTGGCCTTTGAATGAAAGCCTCACCCTTCCCACTGGCTTGCCCTCTGCACAGGAAAAACAGTGTTAAGTGGCTCACTTATAGCCAATTCTCCCTCAAGAATAAATATAAGTGTACCAACCTGAAGCAAAGATAGGAAAAGCCCTCAGTGACAGCATTTTGGATTTGCAAGTGGCTTTCAGAATGACCTTGAGCAGAAAGGAAAAGGAGGAGTGGTTGATGGCTTCATTCTGTGGTAGCTCTGTCTGCAGCCAGCCCTGAGGTTAAGTGCTGGCCCTCTTGGGGGTGGGTCCCACTGTAGAGTCATGATTACGTTTTGAAGACAAACTATAACTCAATTTTATGTTCCAATTGGCATTTTTTATGTGACTTGGGAACTTGAATTTGGGAGGACCACAAGCATATACGATGTGCTGGAAACCACAAGAGTCACATTTGTCATGGCCTTAGAGCCTGCCTCTGGAGGCATCACCTTTTCCACACAAAGTGAGAAGGGAGGGAAAAAACAAAAGAAGTTTTTCCCACCTCTCCTGTTTTAAATAAAGCAAGCTTGCTGCATTTTCTATTCAGATCCACCTTCCTCCCAGCACTGACCTTTTCTCTCCCGCAGGGTGACTGATAGACCCCTCTGGGATCTCTGCAAAGCTCTGGAGCCTCAGCAGGGATGCAGAGCTGGAAAAATCACTTG
>NW_006488036.1:0-716 GCF_000325575.1 Pteropus alecto | reverse complement strand
TAGTTGAGGTTCAATTCTTTAGTGTGGCTAACTCAGTCTCAAACAATCTTTGTTATTTTAATGTTCCAAATTGAAGAACCACTTTATCTTTGAATTTATGTAAACATCTGAATGAGCTGTGCTCCAAATTAACAATGACAATCAAGATTTTGGTGTCCAGCATAGGAAGACAAGATAAGCAGCACCTTTTCCTAATAGTCTCTGAAAAAGGCTTTTCCCTGTATTTATAGAAGTAAAATTTGCCAATGAGTAAGGCCTCAGAGCTAAATTTTAAGTGCATCTGAGGATAATCCACATAACATGAGGTTCATTTTTTAAATACTGCATTAGTTTTCTAATGCTGCTGTAACAAATCATCACATACTTAGCTTAAAATAACACGCATGGAAACTCCATACTGTTTTTCACAGTGTCTGCACCAGTTTACACTCCCACCAGCAGTGTACAGGGTTCCCTTTCTTCCACATCCTCTCCAATACTTGTTATTTCTTGACTTATTTGATAATAGCCATTTTAACTGGCGTGAGGTGATATCTCATCGTGGTTTTGATTAGCATTTCCCTTATAGCTAGAGATGCTGAGCATTTTTTCATATATCTGTCAACTGTGTATGTGTCTTCCTTGGGAAAGTGTTTATCCATGTCCTCCACCCATTTTTAATCAGTGTTTGATTTTTTTTTATTGTTGAGCTGTATGAATTCTTTATATATTTTGGA
>NW_006488035.1:0-716 GCF_000325575.1 Pteropus alecto | reverse complement strand
CTGATGGACTGAATGAGGTATGATAGAAAAATAAGAAGGAAGATGGTTCCGGGGTTGTTGGCTTGAGTAACTGACAGAATGGAATATTCATTTAATAAGATGGGAAAGAAAGTAGAAGAGGCAGGTTGAAGGTGATTGAAATTAGGGATTTGATTTTAGACACATTAAATTAAAGAAAACCAAGTGGAAATATGTAGCCTGATAGGTATATGAATTAGAGTTCAGGAGAGAGGTTGGAACAGAAGTTACAAATTTGGAGGTTCTCAGCTTAACAATGGTTTATCTGTTAGAATTAGATTTGGTTGCAAATGTCAGAATAGCAAAATCACATTGGTTTAAATTAAATAGGAGTTTGCATTTCCATTATGCAAAAAGTCTGTAGATAAGCAGTTCAAGAGCATGACTCCATAATCATTAGAGACCTAGACATTTTCTATCTTGTTGCTTTGCTATCCTAAATATGTGACTTTGATCTCATGGCACAGTGTGGCTGCCTGAACTCCAGCCTTTATATTCCTATTCATACCAGAAGAAGGAGGAAAGAATAAAAAGTGATGTGCTCTCTCCCTTTAAGAACTCTATCTAAAGGCTGCATGTGACATTTCAATGATAGACTGACTACTAGGCAGGACTTGGTCATTTGGATACACCTGAATGCCAGGGAGCTTAGAAATGTAGTATTTATTCAGAATGCCTTATACTAGATTAAAAAAAAA
>NW_006488034.1:0-716 GCF_000325575.1 Pteropus alecto | reverse complement strand
GGAGAATGTCCATCAAGGGTTAATGACAACAAATTTTGGAAAAGAAATTGTGAGGATGATATGGAGATTTTCATGTTTTCTTAATATTATGTATGCTTCCATATTTTAATAGTGAGGGTATATACATGCATTATGTTGTAATTGAACAAAATTAAGAAAGGAGATTAAAACCTTTATTATATATGAAATCTCAGTATTACCAGATTTTGATTATGTCCACCTCTTCATACTTTGGAAATAAAAAGAACATCCTTAATAAGGCAAGGTGAACTTGAAAGATAAATATTAAATGAGATTTGGGGTCAGAAGTTCAAAGTTAGAAATTTTATGGCTCCAGCCAGAACTGTACAGTTTATTCATGCCAGATTACTTCCCTAAATAAGCTAGGTTCTTTTAACTTTCTGGATTTAGGCTTAGGTAGTCTCTATCTAGAATGCCCATACTACCTTCTATATTAGGCACTTTGATATCTCTTCCTCTCTTATAACCCTTAACACTTCATGGAAGAAAAATTCATTTTGTATTCTGAGCTGCTCCAGCATTTATTAAAGTCATCGACTTGTGATTGTTTAGCTTTATAGTCTCTAAGTACCTTAAAGTCTAGGACTTCTGAGGGATATTTTGAAATCTCCAGCTCATTGGAAAGTCTGGTACTTAAGTGCTTGGTAACTACTTGTTGATGTGTCTGATTCTTGACCTCAGAAAGAGAGCGTAGG
>NW_006488033.1:0-716 GCF_000325575.1 Pteropus alecto | reverse complement strand
AAATTGGGAAGCAGGCTCACTCTCTGTGTCCTCAAACTATTGTGGATCCTTGCAGTGTTTAGGGCCGAATTCAACCAGCAGGAGAGAGCTGCTGTGCTTAGAGGGGACAGCAGACAGACGATGGCATCTGGTCAACCAGCACTCCCATGCGGGGCGCCAGGGGAAGTGGCCACCCCGCTGCAGTGGTCTGCAGAGAGCAGATTCCCTCCAGGAAGCCAAACTGAGAAGTACGAGCATACATGCTTCTGAGTATGTACCGGAAACCCTGGCAGGTGCCTGAGGTCTGCATTAGCAGAGATCTAACACTAGAGAACCTTAGGCATGGTTTTAATATGTGTGCCCTCAGATGAGTGAGGCTTCAGAATTTAATTAGAACAGCATATATAAATAGCATCTACATAAAAGAATGTCCATGTTATATCACCATTTATGGATTTTATGGATTTAGTCTTTTATGGAAAATAGAACATCAACAACATAAATGATTCTGTGTAGATAATGACATATTTTACTGTACTCTGCACATCCCATGCAACTGAAATTATGCCCTGAAATCCAAACTCATAAAGTAACAATTTTCAAATTTTGAAGCCATGAAACACTTTTTCAAATGAAATATCTTGAATTTCAAAATGAATTGCAATTAAAAGCCAACATAATGAGCAAAGAAAATATCATTACCTTTAGATCTGATACTGGATTTTTTTTTTTTTTTT
>NW_006488032.1:0-716 GCF_000325575.1 Pteropus alecto | reverse complement strand
CCAGTGAGTAAATACTCAAGGAGGTAGTCATGCTTCTTTTGTTTTGTTTTTATTAAATTTGAGGGACATTAGAGCATATATGTTGTACTTTGCTAGGTTTGATGAAACACAGTATTATTTAAAATTGTAGATTCTGTATAGAATAAAGTTCTGATAGAAAGTTTTCAATGAAAGTGCTGATTAGCTATTTTGGCATTTTTAAGAGATGGGTGCTTTTTATTTTTTCAAAAATTTTGTTTGTATTTTAATTCTTGAAATAATTTCAACTGACTTAAAAATAGATTTTTTAAATGATTTTATGATTTTATGACAAAGGGTTTATTTTAGGGCAGAAAATACTGAATCATCTAAATCAAAATTATCAAGAGGTATGCAAATTTGGAGTACTGCTTTTTCCTTTTGATTAGAAGGGATCTAGTCTTCATAAACTATAATAAAACAGGTAGCATCAATGTTCACAAACTCCAAACATACATGAAGCATTTGCTGTTATAAAACAGTTAATTTTGAATGAATTACTGTTGAACCTGATGATCTGGAATTGTTTTCAATAATGTAGGGGTTTAATGTCATTGAAAGGAAGTGGTGGTTAGTAGGAGGAAATAATTGATAGAATAAGATCCCAAGGTAAACAAGGAAAATACATTCAAGATCAAACAAAAGATGAGACAGACAGTGACACTTTAACCTAACAGAGAGAATGAGAGAGAGAGAGA
>NW_006488031.1:0-716 GCF_000325575.1 Pteropus alecto | reverse complement strand
GTAATGACTACAGATGGTGGAAACAGCAAGAGAATAAGAGTTAGAGCTAAAACCTGAAACTGTGATTGAATTGTTGCCATCTCATGATACACTTTAATGGATAAGAAGTTATTCCTATGGATGGTCAAAAAAGTGATTCCTTGAGTTGGAAAATACTCCAATTGCAGATGCTGTAGAGACTGTTGAAACGACAACAAATATTTAGACTATTACATAATGCTAGCTGAAAAAATGGCAGTCGTGGGTGAGAATTGATTCCAACTATGAAAAAGTTCTACTGTGGGTAAAATTATATACAAAACAGCTTCGATGCTTCAGAGAAATTGTTCTAGTTGCTGATTGTCACTGTATATGACAGCACATCCATCTTCAGAGTTCAGGTACAGAAACTGAGAAACACTATGTAGTTCTTATAGAAATTATCACTGAATTCCAAACTTTTGACTCCTGATGAAAATTGCTCCATTTGACCTTTGGTCCTAAAGATATTATTATTCGAGATGCTGCCACTGCTTACTCTGACCCATTTGCTTCCTCTTAAAATAATGTAAGTTTCCTCGTCACTGGAAACACATTTTCAATCCACAAGGCTGCTTTTCTTGCCTGATTAACAGATTTCAGCAATACGATTGCTACTGAAAAGCCTCAGTATCTCTCTATATTTATCTTTCCAGTCTTTTATATTCTGATAATGTTGCACCTTTTATTTTAAAGCA
>NW_006488030.1:0-716 GCF_000325575.1 Pteropus alecto | reverse complement strand
AGGGAGGGTTGGAAGGAGGGAATGAGTGGATGAAAATAAAAAGTGGAACAGCGTCTTAGAAAACTGCAGGCACCAAAATTGAGTACCAGAGGCTCCTGCTTCCATTGCAGTAGAATGGTGGGTGTCCTCGACTTGGACTGGGGGTCGGATGGAGCAGGTCTGCAGGAATGAGTCTGTGATCAATATTGCCTGGCTGCTGCTCTGACTTCTGCTCTGTGAACCTCTCCCGTGCTCCAGTCTGCAGCCTGGGATGCTGTTCCTGCAGCAGCCTCTGTGTTTTCTGTGGTTCTGGGTCACTATGACTGTTAATAGACCTGGCCTATGGGGGAGATTTCATTTCCTCCATGCAAAGGTAGGTCTCTTTCCCAGGCAACTGTCTGCTAAGGGGGTGGGAGAACCAGAGAGGACAAAGTAACTTCTCAGGAGAACCTTACTTCCCAGCTTACTAGGAGCCTGTGCCAGCTTTGCATACCCCTGGTTGTGCTGGAAAAGGCACAGACTGTCCTTGTTTGTCTCTAGGTAAAAAGCAGTTGTTTCCACCTTGTAATTAGGATTACTCTGCTTGCAGCATCATGTTCTTTTTAATCACCAAAGAGTAAGCTCGCAGTTAACGTAATGCAACATGTTCACCTTCATACCCACAGGTGGGGGTGGGGGAGGACAGCAGAGAGAACAGAGATGAGCATAGCCAGATACAGCCAGAGCAGGGTAGGCAG
>NW_006488029.1:0-716 GCF_000325575.1 Pteropus alecto | reverse complement strand
GTAGGACACTTTGGTTGCTTCCATGTCCTGGCTACGACCCTATCTTATTTGATTCTCCCCCAAACACTGTGAAGTGGGCAAGGGAAGATCTTGTTACACCCACTTACAGATGAGGAGTTGAGATCCAAAATCTAGGAAACAGAGGCACTATCTCATGGGCGTTAAAGTGTGGGGCTTTTAAAACAGACAAGCCAGGCTTCAGCTCTTGGCTCCACTACTTACTAGCTGTTTAATCTGGCCCGGCTAACCCCTCACCTGTAAAATGAAGTTAACGCTTAGGTAATACAGGTTGTCGTGAGAATTAAACTGGCCAACGCAGGTAAAGTGTCTGTGATGGTACCTGGCACTTAGCAAACAAAGGATAAAAGGCAGCAAGTATCATTATGACAATGATCACTATCATCACCGAAGTTCTAAAATAAATTAAACTAAGTCATTTAGCCGGCATCTCCCAGCCTGTACGTGATTGGTCGAATCCTTGGGGTACGCGGTATCATTTTCCTTTCCTGTGATGACCGAGGCTGCGTAAGAGGATGAAGACATTAACCACGCAGGTCTCTGGGACTCTGCATTACCTTCCTTAATCTCACACAGTACTGAGAATCAGTCAACGCCATCTCCGTTTCACAGGTGAAAAACCCTGAGACTTAGAGAAGTCGCTTGCCCGCTGTCACTCAGGCCGGGGGTGGGGGCGGACGAGCCGTTTTGTGATCATC
>NW_006488028.1:0-716 GCF_000325575.1 Pteropus alecto | reverse complement strand
TGTGACATTGTCGTGACTATTAAATGGGGGTGCATGAAAAGGCCTCAACGCTGTGCATGGCACAGAATAGGCACTCGGTAAGTGTTCACTAGAAAGGTGTCATCAGGGTGACATTTTAGCACACTCTCTAACATTAAGCCAACAAATACTTATTGGGCGCCTGCCACGTGTAACGTCCTGGGCCTGGGTCTTGGGCAGGAGACGAGCAATTTGTCGGGAGGCACCCCGAGGGTGGAGTGAGGGTAGAGTGACAAGCAGCTTGTGAAAGGCATGGAGGGGACACACTGCATCTGTGCTTGGGGAGCCTCAGGTGGACTTTACTGCTGTAGTTCAGAGCAATGGGAGAAGAGGCAACGTCCCTCTTCTCCACGTGCTGAAATATGCTACCCATTTCCCATGCTCAGCTGAGGTCAGAATGCTCAGATTAAAATGACTTGGGAATTGTGACCATGTCATCGCTTAAAACATTTCATATTGCTTTTAGGATAAAGTCTAAGATCCTGAATGTGCTCTACAAAATGGTGCATAATCTGGCTCCTGTCCATGGCTCCTGCCTCATCTCTTGACTCTTCCCACATCTCCATGTCTCCATGAGTTCACGGCCCTGTTGCGTAGTGAGAGAAAGAGCTCTCATGATGTCGTGTTACTCCTTCAGCTCGCTGGTTCCCTTGTTCCCATTGCAATGGTCTCATCATTGGCATTTTGTTTTCAAAGTG
>NW_006488027.1:0-715 GCF_000325575.1 Pteropus alecto | reverse complement strand
TGAAAGTGGAGTGTCATATTCTCTGAGAAACACCTCCCCAGATCCCACTTATCTCTGCCTTCCTCAAACTCCAGATTCCTTTGGAGGTGTCTGTCTACAGTGGAGCCCCCCTCCTCCATAGAAGCTCCTTTTTTGCTGGTCTCGTTGACATTTTCTCTCCGTGGCACATCATAGCGCCTGGTACAGCGAAGATCCAATTTAGACTTATAGAGAGGGCCCCATAGCCCTGAGAACAACCCTGTGACTGATCGGAATAGGAAATCTTGTGTTGGTGTTCAAGAGTGTGCTGACACTGGCTGGGCAGGGCCACTGGGATCGGCAGTCACCATGGTGACGTGTCGCTCCCTTGGAACTGCATGTGAAATGATGAGTGTTCATTTTCTGGGCAGATTGTTCTTGACTTTTATCTGATTAATAAAAAGATCTCATGTTCTGACTTAAAGTCAAAAACTCCAGCTTATGAACCTAGGTGACCTCAGCTAAATAAATCTCTAACGTTTCATTTTCCCCCTCCCTTTGCCCCTTAAATCTGGTCAATTCGCAGAGCCTCATAAGGAAGAAAAGTAGGTAAATTTTCAGTGATTCTTGAATTGTTCACCCTGGGATTCACAAGCAGGAATTCTGACAAAAACAAGTACTGACGTTCTTCTCATTGACAGCAAAAATAAGTTAATTGACGAGATTTTATTTATTTAAGAAGTGTATACTTGTGAAA
>NW_006488026.1:0-716 GCF_000325575.1 Pteropus alecto | reverse complement strand
ACACATTGTAACTTTACAAGTGCAAACATTTCAACCTGTTCTTGCTATTTAATCATCTTTGAATGTATGACCTGGAATAGGCTCAGAGATAGATTAGGTGGATAAGAACACAAGTACTCCTTATCGGAGTTTGTTTTAATAATTTTTGGTTATAGGTGAGATTTCTACTACAAACTGACCTTGATTTGAGATGGTTCCCATGATTTTTGTTTCCAAGAACTATTCTATTGTAACTTGGTGATCTACTTATGTGGTAGTAGAATTTATGTGACTGATAATTATGTGCTTTTGCAAACTACTGTTAGGCATTGTACTTGGGGAACACTCTGAGCTTCTAACCTAAGCATTCGGGATTTGATGTACTTTCTTTATTATCACAAGTTATCTCTTCCAACCTGCATTCCCCTATTTATTACTCAGAAATAACTGATACAATTCTATAAACCATTATTTTTTCCTACTATAATATTTCTCATATTTTTATGGTAGAATGCTTTTAAAAAATCAGTATTCTGAGCTCCACTCTATGCTTACTGAGTCAGACTCTATGGGGGAGAGCCCTGTTGCTCTGTAAGAGATACTCAATTTTCATACCCATCTGGAGTTCCCAAGGACCAAAACGTCTAACAAAGTCTAGATTTTAAAAATTGCTTAGATGTGGCCATTCTTCACCAAACTCTCCTTATTCTTCTACTTTTCTCTCCCCACCATGATCT
>NW_006488025.1:0-716 GCF_000325575.1 Pteropus alecto | reverse complement strand
TGATTAGGTATGTCCATGGCCAAGCAGTTTATAGTAGGTGTAGACCCACATAGAGGTCTTGTTTGTAGAAAACGTTTTTAACGCACTTAGCATCCTGTCGAATAGGATTGACTTCCAAATGAAATCCACCTGGAAGTCATGAGTCACCTCCACAGGTGTACCCATACTACTCCACAGCTCAGTAGTGATCTCATCAGCATAATTATCAGGGACCTTGATGAAGCAGCTGATCCCTTTCCACAGGGGTGCTAGGTGCCCTTTCTACTGCAGGCTTATATCATTCCCCTGCTTGAGCTGCAAGTCTCTGAACCAAATTATGACTAAATCCTCATTACCAGATTCAGTCTGGGGCAAAATGAAGTAGGCGATTCTCTTCTTGTTAACACCTGGGCCCCACCTGACCCTGATGTTGTCTCAAATCTGGGACTCTTTCAGTTTCTAATTGTAGTCGGCCTCCAGCTTGACCTGATGGCCAAACATGTTCTGGTACTGGAAAGAGTCCTGGAACTACAGGAGGACCTGCTGTAGCTCCTAGTCCACCCCACCCTGCCTTCCCCTCTCTTCTCCAGCTTGTTGATCTGCTGGGTGGTGACCTGGCCAGTCCCAACGGCTTCTACTTGGAAGGGATCTTGACCAGCTATGATGAGATTCATTGGTTCAGGATGAGGGGCTGCCACTACAAGCTGTCCCAGTTGATGTCCTTGAGGCTGCTCTGA
>NW_006488024.1:0-716 GCF_000325575.1 Pteropus alecto | reverse complement strand
TGTCCTCATTTTATATATAAGCAAAAGGAGACTCAGAGAGATGATGTCACTTGTCTACATCTTGTTTAAGAGCCCATGTATAGCTAATAAATAGTAAAGAGAGGACTAGAGCTGGACTTTCTACCATTGGTCTGAATGTTTTCCGTCTACACTAAACTTGCCTTATTCTGGACTACTGTAATAGTCTTTTAGCCAATCTTTTCCATTTTCAGGTATGTCTCACTCCAGTCTCTGAAAAAGGCAGTTTTAGAGCAAAAAAGGTAAATTATAGCTATACCAAAGAGATTAATCTTAGAAAATGCTTAGCCTTATGACATGATATCGCTTGAACTCAAAATGAGAAGAACCAAATTCTTCAGATATTGCAGCCAATGTCTCCTCAGTACCTAGCATGTGCCTGGCACATTCTAGATACTTGATAAATATTCTTGAATTTATTTCATTGTCTTTATCCCCCAACCAACTTCTTTGAATAGTGCTTGGTACATAAAAAATTAGTACTTTTTTGGAAGAATAAATAAATGCATTGTAGAGGTATAAACAAGGTCCAAGGAAGCACTGAAATGGGAGGAGATGAGGCTCCCAGCTGAGGTTGGGGAGGTCAGGGAATGTTTTAGGAAGAAAGCTGATATCGAAGCTAAACATTAAAAGGAGGAGGAGGATGGAGAATGGTGAGCGGGGAAGTCCAGACAGGAGGAAAACCATGAACCAAGACT
>NW_006488023.1:0-716 GCF_000325575.1 Pteropus alecto | reverse complement strand
TGTCCCTCTTCCACTATAGATAGACAGATGTCATTCTATAGATATCATTCATACTTGTTTCTTCTGGGACCTCCTTGTAATACTTCACTTACAATCTTTGTCTATAATTCCCCAACACAGAAATATAGGCGCCTCATCCTCAGAGCTAACCTTTGGCACTTAGTTTTCATCTTTTCTTTTTAACATATATTCACTAATGGAGGGAAGACTCATGAATACTGATTTTCTTCTAGGAATTCAACATTGGGCCAGGTGAAGCCTCTTTTAAATAGCAATCGACCTCATGCAAATAAGACATGAAGTTGACTCCTTTTGGTTCATCTGGAATGGATAGTAACACCTAATTCCCCGATCTTAGATATAAAAGTGGAAAGACAGGAAATCATGTCTATCTTAGTTAATTGCAGTAGCCTCACCTTCTTTTTTTTTAATGTTGAAAATTCTACTTCCTAGTCACAGTCCTGCTAAAATTTGACTTTTCATAAAGAGAAAACCTTCTTTCCTACTCAAACTGAAAGGCCACAGTACCTCCTGTATAAGTCTGATCTAACTTACACATTCGACACTTAATTTATATCATCTTACCAGTTAGTTATAAATTTTGTTGGTTATCGATTTTAAGTATGTGTTTTCCTTCTCTCCTAATTTAATATTTTTGAGGATGGTTAGGTAACCATGCATTCTTGAAATGTTTTTTCTATTTATTAGCTTAGTTT
>NW_006488022.1:0-716 GCF_000325575.1 Pteropus alecto | reverse complement strand
CCACAGAAGGAGAGCAGGTTTCAATCACAGATGCCCTTGTTTGCACAAACTATCTAGACAAACTGATGGTGTGGTTTAAGACCCCAAGCATGTGAGAAACACTCTCGTCAGAGAGCTTAATTCCCAGGTGCTGGCCAAGGGCCAGGCATGACAATGGGCCTTTTTTAAGAATGTGCAGGGTTCAGCCCTGTTGAGTTAACTCTTTTCCGCACGAGTACGATCATCGCCCTCATTCTTTTCTTTGAGGTGACAGAGATCCAGAAGGGTTAAGAAAGGAGACCAAAGCCACCCAGCTAATAAGTGGTGCACCTCTTAAGTCCTTGGTGTGAGGGCTTCAAATGTCCCCTTTAAAGTTGGCCACACCACTGGGGCCACTCTCTCAGACACAGAAAACATAACTGGGTTGGCTTTGGCTCAAAGGCCTGCAGCCTGCATCCTTGGAACATCTGGAGAGTCCACTGAAATGCCTGTAAAGGAGTAAAAGGGGCGCATCCCCAGTGGGAAAGGGAAGGAACTGGGAGGAAGACCAGGCAAAGGGGTAGAGATGTCAACAGATTCCCTGAGGCCGGAACTTGCTGGGGAAGCTGTTGACCCTGGGACAGTGAGAGAGGCCCTTGCCATGGAGGGTCTATGGGCCAGGTGGGGCCAGGTGGAGCCAGGTGGGAAGCGGGAAGGAGAGGCGATCAGGAGCTCCAGCTGTGTGAGCTGGCTGCTTA
>NW_006488021.1:0-716 GCF_000325575.1 Pteropus alecto | reverse complement strand
TGTGGCTAGAGAGAAGTCATGGCTCCATGCGGGGACAGTGCCACACGTCTGTTCTCGAGGGCACGTGCTCGCAGCAGGGAAGTGACGTCAGATGTAACCGCCAGGCCCAGCCCGGGGCGCCCTGGGCCAAAGCCACGCACCGGGCACGGCTGGCTGGTTCAAGGTGCAGTCTGGAGCCCTGGACTGGGGCCAGGGCTCGCACTGCGACGGGGTGACCTTGGCCTCCTTCACGGTGCTCGTTGGTGGCGGGCCAGGGCAGGTGCGGGGAGCATGCAGGGACTGAGCTGTGAGGTGTGGTGCCGTCTCGATCCGGCCAACACCAGCCCTTGGGTGGTCTGATTCCCAAGATGGGGAAAAAAAAGTCCTTAATGTAATGCTTATTACGTAACCGAATGATTTCTGCCATTTTCCCCTCTATTTCACCGCAGGTAAAATGAAGCGAAGATGCAGGGGATCTCTTTAAGCACATAGAGTAAACCAGGTCACCGAGGACGAGGCACACGGGGACGGCTGCTCTCTGAATTCTGGACAGAAGACCTTTCTGACGGGAGTACAACCCCCTAGCGTCAGGGAGAAAAATTTCCCTCCGCAGAGTTTAGCTTCCTGTGGGGGTGGGAGAGGCGTAAAGTGGTATGAAGAACAGGAGTCGAGCAAGGAAAATAAAGCCCGAGAGGCAACATAAATAATATCACGATCCAGGAATGCGCTTTAACCCT
>NW_006488020.1:0-716 GCF_000325575.1 Pteropus alecto | reverse complement strand
GGTGTGCCGACAGCTCCCGACCCGTCAGACCCAGCACCCCGCCTGTGAAAATACTGATAATGCCCCTCAGTGCCCTTGACTGAAGCTCACGGGTGAGGCAGCTTCTCTGTGCCCGTAGCTGGGAGCAGTCAGGACACTGCCCCACCTGTAGCCGATGGGTATGGGCTCGGGCAGACCGCAGTGGGGCTGCAGCACGCGGCACAGGCAGGCATCATTGTCACCCAAGTGCTGGCAGTGATAGGGTTCCCACAATGCCCTTTGGGGCATCTTGAACACATCTCATGGAACTACATTTTGGAAAATTCAGAATGAGTTAAAATTGTGCGGAACACTGTGTTTACACATAAATCAGGTCTAGGTGGTCCGCATGTGAGCCGCCGGCAGGCACGGTCTTGGGGCAGGTGAGGCCACAGCCCCCGGTGCTCCTGCTGAGCCCTCCCGCACCCGACCTGTGCTGACAGGAGCAGATGGAGGACATGCGGAAGAAGGAGGACCACCTGGAGAAGGAGATGATGGAGGTGTCCATGCAGAACCGGCGCCTGGCAGACCCCTTGCAGAAGGCTCGGGAGGAGATGAACGAGATGCAGAAGAGGTTCGGGAGCCATGAGAGGCACAAGCAGATCCTGGTGGTGAGTTTCTGCCGAACTCACCGTTGGCTCCGGAGAGAAGGGCCGTCAGCCCACCCGCGGCTGAGGCCCAGGGCCCGGCGAGAGGGG
>NW_006488019.1:0-714 GCF_000325575.1 Pteropus alecto | reverse complement strand
AATTTTTATTATTAAGTATTTTGGGCAACATCATCATTGTCATCGTCATCATTACTATTATTAATAAACATCTGTTGATTGCTTACAATATGCCAAAAGCAAACAAACAAATAAATAAGTAATAAAATCTGTGGTTTCCATCCTGGGTACCTGCCTCTAGTAGTTACACTCCTGTGTAATCACTTCTTGGTGTGGGCTGGATCGTGTGATTTGCTTCTAAGGAATAGAATATGACAAAAGAGATGAGATGCCACTTCTGAGAGTAGGTTATAAAAAGTCCGTGACTTTCATCTCAGGCACCTGTCTCACTCACACACTCTAAATAGAGCCAATGGCCATGTTGTGAGCTGCCTTATAGAGAGACCCAGGTAGCAACAAAATGAGGGAGACCTACGGCCAGCAGCCAATCATGAACCGAGTCCATGATCTTGTGAGGAACTGAAGACTGACAATGACCAACTAAATGGACTAGAAAGTGGATCCTAACCCAGTGAAGTCTTTGGGGAAGACCACAGTCAAACCTAACTGCAGGACTGTTAACTCATGAGAGAGCTTGAACTAGAGGTTCCTAGCTAAGCCATACAGGATTCTAAGAAAATGTGACAGAGTAAATGTTTGTTGTTTAAGCTATTACATTTAGGGATAATGTATTGGACAGCATTAACAACTAATCGACCTATCCTGGTCTTTGTCTACTTGTTCTGTTCCAGCCAC
>NW_006488018.1:0-716 GCF_000325575.1 Pteropus alecto | reverse complement strand
GCTTCTCTAGGCCGTTCTGGTTCAGCGATGCTTGGTACGTTTGTGCCCTCCGACTGCGGAGGGAGGGGAGCGCCGCTTCCCCGTCCCAGCGTGCTCCTTGGGGGGTGCAGATGTGGGGGGGGGGCGTCTGCCATGTCCACCTGTGGCCCCGTGTAAACCCGTTTGTCCGGGCCGCCCCCTCCCCGGCCGCTCCGAGCAGGGCTCCATCCTCGATGAAGATGCTGGTGGTGTCGCTGTGGATGCGGATAAAACTGTTGCCATTTTGAAGATGGAAAAGGAAAAAAAACCCACTTAGTGCTTATTTGTGTATAATAGTAGCCATTTTCTTAAACGGAGCTGTTTTAGAGAGTGTTATGGGCTAATAAAATCGAGCGCTCGACTGCCGAGTGCCGCTGTCTCAGTAACTAAGGACGAGGGGAGACAGCGCTCGGGGCCTGGGGGCCCACACGGAAGGCCCTCGGGGTGCCCGAGGTGGCCCCGCAGCATGCACAGCAATGTCACTTGGAGTGACGTGTTCCTCAGAGAAGTCGAGTGTGGAGGGACGTTCTCTGTCTCACAAGCACACTGCCCGCCGAGAGGCCGGATCAGGGGTGGTGACGAGTGGGGAGCCGCTTACTTCCCCGTTTGTGCCGAGCACCCCTGAGGCACGGGTGGGGCCTCCCGCCCCGCTTGGTCCAGCAGGTGAACACCTCCTCGTGGCCAGCCCCAGGGGGGCC
>NW_006488017.1:0-714 GCF_000325575.1 Pteropus alecto | reverse complement strand
AATTTTTGTAGACTGTGCTCAGCTGTGCAGTTCTTATGTAAGGTTCCCACAAAATGTTCGTGGTCACCTGTGGATCGGGTAGGTGGCTTTACTGATCTTGATTGAAATAATCTCCTGGGCTCAAAATGGTCACGATGTCCCTAATACTGTATTCTACTGACCAGAACAAGTAAGGAGACTAGAATAGGTCCAGAGAGTGAGGAAATATGCTCCATCTCTTGAGAGAAGAAGCTTAAAAATCGCAGAGCAAAAGGAAGTAAATTCAGGAAGCAGACTGATTGGGCCATTTTTCTGCAAATAATCTACCAGAGAAGGAAACAAGAAAACCAATTAATCCATTTTTCTTTCTTTGTGTATAATGGTTATTAAATCAAGCACACTTTATCTACTTGACTATTTGAAACAAGATGGAGGACTCTATATTCTAAAGGAACATTTTCATTCATGGATTAACTGTATTCAAAGAGTTGGTGTAAACAGGCCTTAGTCAAAAGCCAAATACGGTCTCTTCCATTGGAAGAGCTGCAAGAAGCAGGTCAGATTTCAGAAGCACTGACTGCAACAGCTCAATTATTTGAATCAAAAACCCAATGCACATGATCAAATAAGTAGTTGACAGTATTTGATCTGGAGCACAGGGAACCATCTGCTCTTCTATAAGCTAAAGCTTAGTAATAAATGCAGGCAACCATGTGCAGATTTAAAATTCAAATG
>NW_006488016.1:0-715 GCF_000325575.1 Pteropus alecto | reverse complement strand
GGTGATGCTCTTGCTCCCACCCTTTCTGGGTCTCATTTTCTTCACTTGTAAAATGGAGGGGACGAGCGAGTAGAACAGTGCCTTTAGAACCAGTCTTCAGAACCAATTCTACTTTTTCTTACTAGATGTGAGACCTCAGGCAAGTTATACAAATTCTCTGTATCCATTAGCTATTACTGTGAAACAAGCCACTTCGAAACTTAATGACTTAAAACAACAATCAGTTATTATTTCTCATGAATCTATGAGTAGCCTGGGCAGTTCTGCTGATGTGAGCCAGGGCTCAGCTGATTCTGGCTGAGGTCGCTCATGCATCTGCAGGCAGCTGGCAGATCGGCTGGGGGCTGGCTGGTGTAGGATGGCCTTGGCTGGGAAACTTGGCTCTGCTCCACATGGTCTCTCATCCCCAAGAAGGCTAGTCCAGGCTTATTCTCATGGCGGTGTTTACATCCAAGAGGGTGAGTGGAAACACGTGTGGGCTTTTCCAAACCACTCCATTAAGTTTGCTTTTGTCCCATTGGCCAGTCATTTGGCCAAGCCCAGAGTCAGAATGGAAGAAGCCTATAAAGTTACAGAGCAGATGGCGTGGACACAAGGAGGAGAATGATTAGTTTCCAACATAATCAATCTCCACACCCTCTAAGCTCAGTTTCCTTTTTTTTTAATCGAGGTGAAATTCGCATAACATAAAATTAACCATTTTAAAGTGAACAAT
>NW_006488015.1:0-715 GCF_000325575.1 Pteropus alecto | reverse complement strand
TCATGTGACTTGCTTTGGCCAATGAAACGTGAGCACAGGGACCTGTGCCACCCCAAGTAGAAGCTTTAAAAGTCATTGTGTGCTTTTGTCATCCCTCTTTTCCCTCTGCTCTGAGAGGACGAAGTTGCAAATAAGGCCCTTTCCTTCAGCCTGGATATTTCCCAGAACGACATGAGGAGAAGAGCTGCGGTCAGCCCACAACTGCCTGGTAACATGAGAAAGAAAGAAATGTTGGTTTCCATACGACCCTGAGATTCAGGGGATGTTTGTCACGCAAGCATAACCTACCAAGTGCTGACTAATACAACGGCTAGCCTTTATACACACTTACTATGGGCCAGGCACAGATCCGAGTACTTCCCGTGTATTATCTCATTTAACCCTCACAGCGACCTTGATAAGATGGTTCCTGTTACTAACTCTGTTTTACAAATGAGCTTAGTAAAGCTCTGACAGGTCAAGTATCACGTCCAAGGTAATAACTAGCAAAGCTGGGATCGGAACCGAATCCGTCCCCCCATGAGTGAGGCAGGATCGTTTTTCCCATTTTACAGATGGTGAAGCTGAGGCTCTGAGAGGTAAAGCCACTTGCCCTAAGTCACACAGCTAGAGCCAGTCCCTTCGTGTCCTGTGACCCACAGCAGGTCATATGGGAAGCGAGAACCGAGATCTCCCCATTTTGAGCCCCGCAGTTTTCCACCCTGTCTCTTTGCCG
>NW_006488014.1:0-716 GCF_000325575.1 Pteropus alecto | reverse complement strand
GGCTTTTCATATGGGGAGGACACTCACTTCTCTCTTCTACTGAATAATGATAGCTAACACTGTGGAGCCTCACCATGATCCAGCTGCCATCCTAAATGCATTAGTATATTAGGCGTCTCAATAACTCTGTGATGTGGAGACTAGTAGTGTCCCTATTTTATATATGAGGAAACTGAGGGCAAAGAAGTCAAATAACTTGCTCAAGGCCATATTGGCACTAAGTAGCAGAGAAAAAAGACAGTACACCTAGGGGACCTGGCTCCAGGGTCTGTGCCAGTGACCACCAGACTATACTTGCTCTAGCCTTGTGGGGACACAAGTGAGACCCTCGTGGACCGGTCTGGTGGCTCGCCACCGAGAAAGGTTGTTGCGGCAGAGCTAGGGGCGTTGATTGATTTCACTGCCACCGCCAGAGCTTTCTGGTTCAATGGTCTAGCTGCACAAACCTGCTGGCGGACTAGCCATACTGAAGGAGTCCCAGGCCTGCTCCCTACCTCCAGCCAGGCTCCCTGATGGTGGGAAATGGGCTCTGGATGCCCGAAGGGCAACTTTAGGTGCACTTCTGCGGGACTCTGGGTCCCAGCCCAGCCCATGCCATTCCCTTGCTGTGGTTACACCTAGGCCTCAGTTTCCTCACTTTAAAATAAGGAGGCTGGACTGGATGATCCATAAAGGCCCTCCTGGCCTACATGTCATGGTTCTGGGGAGATGGAAAG
>NW_006488013.1:0-715 GCF_000325575.1 Pteropus alecto | reverse complement strand
TAACCCTTTCACATTTCAGCGGGCTATTACAATGGGTAAATATGAAAGACTTTTTTATAATTAAAATATGTATGTATATATTTAAATATGTATATATATATCTTTATTGTATACATAGCCATTTAAAACAGTACATAACATTGTATAGTGCATATGTAATACATTAGACTACCAGAAAGGATAGAAGTGGATTTATACAGTTGCAAAGTTCTTACATTTTACATGAAGTGGTACCATATTCTAAGTATACTACACAAAGTTAGGAATGCATATTGTAGTACCTAGAAAGACCTCTAAAAATAATATAAGGAGGTATAGCTAAAAAGTCAAAGTGAAGTTAAAATGGAATTCTAAAAGATATTTAGTATGCTCAAAAGAATATAACAAAAGAAGAACAGGGAAAGCAAAAACAGATGGGACAGAAAACAAGTAGCAAAATGGTAGACCTGTATCCAACCATAACAATAAAATATAAACGGACTAAGTATTTTAATTAAAAGATAGCATCAGGCCTGACGAAAACACAAGACTCAATCTCATGTGTTGTCTACAAGAGACACTTTAAATATAAAGATACAGGCAAGTTGAGAATAAAAGTATGTATAGTAGGCAAAGTGATGCTACCACCCCACCCTAATCCCCAGAACCTATTAATGTATTACCTTATGTGACAAAAGGAACTTTTGCAGATGAGATTAAAGTTATGGGCCTTGAG
>NW_006488012.1:0-715 GCF_000325575.1 Pteropus alecto | reverse complement strand
AATTAATACAGTAAAAATTGAATTATCTTCTCTTGTTTCCTTCTATTTTTCCCACTCTTTTTCCCCTCAAAATCAACTCTCTTCTCAGTTGTATGTTAATTTTCTAAGTGACCAGTGCCACTGTTCCGTTTTCCTAAATTTAAACATCTGATTAGTTTTTCAGTGCTGTGGTAATTATAAGGGCCATTTAACTGAACATTCAATTCTATGTAATTTTAGTATTCTGGGTTATCTGACACTGCCTTCTATGTTTGGATTAAGTATACAATTCTAAGACTTATAGTTCTCTATTACCCCCAACTTTAGACTTAACTCTATACATCTTATTCCCTCTAAAAAAGGATGATGATGACTCTGTCATCATGTTTATAATGACCAGTACCACAACAAAATGTTCAAATTTAGTGAGTAAATTAGGAGTAGGAGTATGTTATACAGTAATTCAGTTTGACACATATGAAATTACCAACATTCAATTATCTTGAGCCACAAAAGCAAATGATGATAAAGAAATTAACAAGAATAAATAAACATGAAATACAACCTTTAGATTTAAAAATGCCATCAAATGAGTAGAGGAGAATAATTTATGTGACAGTAGTTTATATGAAAAAAGGATTTAGTTAGCTATGTGTTTAATAAACTTGTAATGTTATATGACTAGTTAAAAAGACCCTATTTTAATCCCAGGGGCACAGGGATGGTTCAACATACG
>NW_006488011.1:0-715 GCF_000325575.1 Pteropus alecto | reverse complement strand
CGCTTTGTCGTAGTAAGTACCAGAGAAATAGGAACCTGTTTTTGTTGTTGTTCTTCTCATCATTAAATGGGGTTTAGCATTATTTTCCTTTTCTATATAAACCTAAAAATAAGCATCCCCTGGAGACGCTGTGAGAAAACCATCCAGTTTGGGTCTTGGGAAGAGAGACGAGCTTTTCCGTCCCTCCCCCCGCCCGCGGGCCTCGTCTGCACTGAGGTCCCCACCCTCCAACAGCAGTCGTCCTACAGGCTCCTCACCCTTCAGAACCATAGGTGCCCCAGGGTCTGTGTCTGCTTCCTTTCCTTCCTCCAAAACCTAGAGAAGTAGCGGTACCCTTTAAAGTGAACAGCATTATTTTCCCCTGGCATGGCTACTCCCTTCCGCCCCTCATCTATAAATGCTACCAATCACCGAGTCACCTCATTTCTCCCCTATGAAAGCTGGGTGTATTTGTTTCTCCAGCGGTCTTCTCGGCACCTTTGGAGGTCAAGTATTTGGGCCTTGGAAAAAGAAAGTCGAAAAGATATCGAGGGAAGGAGGGAGTGAGGAAGATGGGGCGTGTGGGGAGGGAGGCCGTGTGACCTGGGAGGAGGGAATTCTGCCCTCGAAGACGTTCTCCGTGAGCAGCATCGCTAGCCCACGTTTCTGTGAAGTGACTGGCGAATGCTTCTGGTTAAAACGCCCCGTTCGGAATTCCAAAATGCAGAGTCCACTT
>NW_006488010.1:0-715 GCF_000325575.1 Pteropus alecto | reverse complement strand
AGATTTGTGTGTCTTCAAAGCCTAGACCCACAGCCCCACATTGTGCAGTGATGGCTTGAGCCAGCTCGCTGTGGCTCCAGAGAGCCACCTTGTCCCAAATCTACGTTCAGTGACATCATATTGGTCATCATGGTGGGACTATTTGCACCACAGGAATTGTGAGAGCGCTACAAATCAGGACTCCTTTTCTTCTGAAGTTATAGTCATTAAACATTTACCAGCGCACCATCAAACGGGCGGCATCCTGGCTGGGAGGAAGGAGGAGAAATAAAAAGAGGGAAGGAGGAGGAATTTCTGTTTTTCCCGTGGCTTAATTCTGCTGACTCGCTTAACGGAGAGACAGTTCTGGAATAATGTCAGCGCAGAAGGAGAGCTTAAAAAGGAGTCGAGAATGAGTCGTTCTAAATGTCATCCATTTTAACACTCTATAACTCCAAAACGTGAGGTTTCTTCCCTCGCTCACATCACCTACTCCGTGCCAGGCCCTGTTCTTGGGTGCTTACATCTAGGCGCTAAACCTTTACCCCCAAGTTCTGTTGTCCCAATTGGAGCCCCCCATGGGGACTGAGAGTCCATGACTGGGGCTCCTAGACAGCATCTGGGAAAGGAGAACAGGCAGGAGGGGACCTGGGGTGTATCCAGGTAGAGAAAGCCTCTTCCCCTCACAGGTTCTCTACGTGGGAAGCCAGTGCAGGTGGGGCTCCAGGAACGCCTG
>NW_006488009.1:0-715 GCF_000325575.1 Pteropus alecto | reverse complement strand
ATCCATCCATCCATCCATCCATCCATCATCAATCTAATCTTGGGTTTCCTTTCTTCTGGAGCAGCCTCATTCTCTCCTACTTCAAATGGCCTCCTCTTTTAAGTCAGGGAAGCTGCTTACATGGCCCAGCAGCTTTGGAATCATCTGTATAAAAATCCCAGGAAAAGACTTTGGTGGGCTCGGCTTGGATCACATGCCCATCCCAGACCAGTCCTCCCTGTGACTGTTGGCCAGGCTGAATCAAGTGTCCTCCCATGACAGAGCACCATGATTGACAGATCCAGAAGGAAAGAAGTGTTCCCCCAAAGGGTAAAATCAAACCACTCATCACCCCACATCAGCCTTGCAGGTGTCCACGCAGCCTGGTGCCATGGGTGGACACGTAGTGAGATCCTCATTCAACATAGGAGAAGGTAACACTTCAAACATGTGCATTTTTCATGTCTTACTATAACTTTCTCTGGGCATCAATTTCTTCATCTGTAAAGTGAGTTTGTTGAGCCACATTAATCTTTAAAGGTCTCTTCCAAATATGACATTTTGGTATTTCCAAGATGTTTACATGAAAAGTCTTGCTAACATCTTGAATAATGGAAATGTCTGTTTCCTTGGTCAATTAATTCAGGAGGTAGGTTTGGATATTTTATCTTTGTTGTTCTCAGCCGTTTCAAAAACACTTAATCTATTGTTTGGCAAAGGAATCTAATCTTTTTCC
>NW_006488008.1:0-715 GCF_000325575.1 Pteropus alecto | reverse complement strand
AGAAATGACATTCCTGAATTCGTTCTGTTGTTTCGTCCTCAGTCTTCCTGTTGGTATTTACAAATACTTAATTTCTTCTGGGAATAGATGAAATGTCCCTTGTGTCACTGAGAGAGTGATAAATCTGTATCAACCCACTCGCCATAATCACTGGCCTAATTTGGAGTCCAATTCTACAGTTATTTTGAAACAACTCTAAAATCCAAAAGTTTCTGCACACGCACTCGTGTGTGTAGATTTTGGTGCAGAACTCGTTTGACCTGGACTAAGTGAGGTGAGCTAGAGTGGACTCTATATCCAGTTAGCATAAATATTCCCACACCCCTACACCCCACAGGCAGGGTTCCACTCTTGTAGGGCAAGCACCTGTTATCACTTCATAATTTCCCACATTCTAAATTCCAACGGACATCTGGCCCTCATAATTCCTGAGAAGATTTTGTGCATCTGAAATTTTTCTAGTTACACAGAAATGTCAAACAGAAATGGAATCATAATGTACATATTATGTACCTAACTTGTTTTCACTTAGAATCTTGCGTCTATCCCATGATGACTTTCACTGGTAAGTGTATGTGGTACATTTTGGATTCAAAATGTTGATTTCTAATATCTAATTCTTAGATCTTTCCGAACATCTGTGTTTTGGCTGTGATCATCTTCAACTTGTGGGATTTTTGTTTCTGTGTATAACACATTGACCAAAAGTTAATTT
>NW_006488007.1:0-714 GCF_000325575.1 Pteropus alecto | reverse complement strand
ACACAATTGTTTAAATTTGTAGATTATTTTGTCTGTTTTTGTTACTGTAATTGATTTTATTTTTCTAAAGTGCATTTGATTTATCATCTTATTTGCTTGTTACCACATTTGTGTAGTATAGGTAGAATACATATCTTTATAAATTTATTCATTTAACAAATGTTTGTTGATCAACTATTGTGTGCCAGGCACTAATAGATTTGAGATCTGCAGTATATAAAATAGACAAAAATTCTTGCTTAATGAAATCAAGCAAAATTTACCCAGGAAAGAAAAAGGAGAGAACCAAGAAGCTACATTTGATTGTGTATGTCCTGCTTGGCCTTATTTTACCTTCCATACCACATTTCAACTGTGTAAACTATACTCAATACAACAACAAAGTAGAGACCTACGTACTCGGCTCCTAATCCTCAGAGAATCCAACCATTAGAGACTTTTCTTTCAGTGTCAAAAGAACTCTAACACTAAACAAAGTCATATCAGATATGGTGAGGGTAAAAACAGGGCTTATGTATATATAAAATATATATCTCAAATTACCTTTAGAACTGAAAGAGAGAAAGCTAATACAAGCATAATTCAAAAACAGTTCCCTCCACCCGGTGTTCAATTTATAAGCTCCTACCTTTAGAAGGATAAGAAAAAATCTGAGGTTTTCATATTGCTAAAACAATCTAAAAACTATCTGCAGGGGATTATACAAATGAAAAA
>NW_006488006.1:0-715 GCF_000325575.1 Pteropus alecto | reverse complement strand
TGCGCACACATACGTGCACATGCAATCACAGGCAAGTGCGAACAGGTGTTGGCACACCACATGTGCATGCATACACATGAACACATGGGCACCCATGTGCGTGTCTATGCACACAGACAGACACGTGTGCACACATACACAGCTGTGTGTGCCCATACACACCCAGTGACACCTGGAAACAGGTCATAGTGCCTTTCAACACAGCAAGGCCTGAGCACATGCCGCATGCCACCTCCAGCCTCGGTGGCCGACGAGGACACACACGGGAAGCCCCGCGGTCAGTTAGTCAGCATGCAGGACACAGGACAAGCTCCCCGCGGCGGCCACATGGCGATTAGTTGTCCAGCGGGACACGTGCTGCTCACACGGCCTCTAAGAAAGAACTGCTTTACCGTGACCATATCCACCCGAGTTGGGTCTATAGCGCCCTCCTCCTGCGGGACAGAAACAGCATGTGAAGTGGACGCTCATGCCCAGGGACTCAGGTGAGGTCAGGCGAGGGCACCCCGGGGAGCCCAAGCCCACAGCGGGAGGCCGAACAAGGCTGTAGAGGCCTCGACTGTGTCCCCGTGTGAAAGCGAGGGACAGTCCCCACGACACGCACACACCGGGCCACGTCGAGTGCCCGCCAGCTGACAGTGGGGTGCGACTCGGCCTGAGCGCAGCCCCCCCTTCTGTGCCCTCAGAAGAGAACGTGGCAGAGCCTGACGGATGC
>NW_006488005.1:0-714 GCF_000325575.1 Pteropus alecto | reverse complement strand
TCTACTATAATATTCTCTTAATAGATTGATATGAAGCTCTAGGCTTACTGTAACACACCAGATTTTTACTCTTTGAGAGCTGCAGTAATTGACTCAGCTCATGTACCTGATAACATTGATTTTTCTGTCTCATTTCACTGATTTGTGTTCAGTATTTAAGTTTTAATTACTCTGAAGCTGATAACACTTATTTCTTCTATACCGTGAGGAACAATGTCAAGTTAAGGGGCAGGGATGACCCTATACTGAGTGCCATCTATATGCCAGACATGGTGATAGACACTTTAATTGTGGTCCTCCTTTTATCGATGGGAAAACTGAGGCTCTGAGAAGTCAAGTTACTTATCCCAATAAACACATCCTTGTAGCCTCTTAGCCATGTTAGAATGAGGTGTTCTTATTTGGGCACCTTGGGGAGGCGACGGCACCCTATTGGAATTTTGGCCATTACTATAAATATAAAATGCTATAGAAACCAAATAATTAGGCCACAGGAAGTTAAAAAAAAAACACCTTGCTAAGTTTAGAAAATCAATTTTAGCTTCATTTCTATGCCTAATAGTTGCTATGTGTGTGTAAGTTACAGAAACAAATATATAGAGACATATGCATATGTATATGTGTGTACATATGTACACATGCAAATATAATGGTCATATATATAGTAAATTTAGATATACAAGTAGATAGATAGATAGATAGATAGATAGATAG
>NW_006488004.1:0-715 GCF_000325575.1 Pteropus alecto | reverse complement strand
GTGGACATGCAGTCGGGGTCGCCTAAGCATCCATATACTCACTCTGGTGAACACTGTCGAGGACAAGGCCCCTTGCTATTCTTAGGAAAGCCAGTGGAACAGCCTTGTCATTGGTCCATTGGTCAAGGCAGAATTTGACTGTGCATCGATCCAGGAATCCTCTCTTTTCTCTAAGCCACAGAGCTAACGTGCTCAGAAGTGGCCTTTATCCTGGATGGGTGTTCATGAGAATTGCCATTTCTATACGGTCGTCTCCATTACCTACCTACCCAGGCATGTCTGGAGAGAGGGGCTTGGTGAATAGATCTGGCTGCCGGGCGGTCCGTAGTCCAGCTGGTCAGGCTCGTGTGCACAGTGAGCTTCCACGGTCCACTCTGACCAGCTCTCCTTTTCCAAAGAGAAGAATGTTTCAGAGAAGAGCATTTCCTGAGGATCGGGGGTGGGGTGGTGGGGTGATAAACCAGTCGGTTCATGAGAGCTCTTGTGGTGTAGATTAAAAGATAACGGACTGATCGGGCTGTGGTCCTAGTAGGGACGGGGTGCCATGTGGGGCTTCCTCCCTCGTCCCCACGCCTGGGCTTCAATGAGGAGCTGGCTCAGCGTGGTGATGTAATGCTAGGCTGATTCTCATGGTTTTCTGGGCTCGGGCTCTTTAGTAGCAAACCTCACTTAGGAACAGGTGTGCACTCATCATTTATCTTCATCCCTGTAGCTC
>NW_006488003.1:0-715 GCF_000325575.1 Pteropus alecto | reverse complement strand
GGGATGATCATTCCCAGGTAGGAGCCTGATAGAGGTATTCTCATTTAATCTTAGGGTCCCTTATTTGACCCTGCTCAGACGTCCCGAAGTTTAAATACTTTATTTCTTAAAAAAAAGTACAAAAATTTCACTTTAAAAACTTCAAGTTCTTATTAAAGTATGAAAAACAAAACAAAACCCTTAAATCCCAGGATTTGGCTCAATTATCTTTTTATCTGCTCCCTCATTACTCTAAAGTATATACAGGTGTAGGGTGAGATGAGTTACCCTGGCAGAATACAGCCAGAATTCCCCTCTTGTTGCCTTCAGAAACTTTTGAAACGGAAAGTAAAGAAGGGGGTGTTTAGACCCTGAGGTTAGCGATAGGGAGAAAAACTTCCACTCGGATCTCTTGGTGAGGAATAACTGTCATCTGTTCCTAAGAGCTTTTCTTTTCCTCATGAAGTTTGGGGTGATAGGCCATGTTCCCCACTCCTTACCTTACTCTAATGAAAATTGGTAGCAATTTACCCTTTCCCTTCCCTATACCCTTACTAGAGTAAGGGGGAAGACAGAACTTGCAGCTCTGAAAAAAGATCAAGGATATGAATATTTTCCTGAAAACAGTGGCTTACTTTCACTTAGAAAATGTTGCTGATTCCAGAGAATCTCACAGGTGAGTAGTCATTAAGTGGAGTGTATGTGACTGTGTTTTGTAATTGTGCACACTGAGTTG
>NW_006488002.1:0-714 GCF_000325575.1 Pteropus alecto | reverse complement strand
GTCCGCTTGCTCCCCCTGAGTGACAGAAAGCGCAGACTCTGCCCACAAAGCGTATTTTCATTCACACTGTCATCCCAGTTTGGCTCCTGTAAAAGAACGTTTTCTTGGGGACTTTTATACCAGAGTGTCTTCTGCGAAGCAAAAGCTCAGCAACGAGATTCGCTTCAGCTCAGTTCCGTTCGGCGCACAGAGGCGCCCTGGACGAGGGCTGTGCGTGCCGCGGGGTGCAGCCCTCCGTTGCTCTGCAGCCTGGGGCGCGGGGGGCAGAGCACGCCTCACGGTCACTGCTGCTGCTTTCTCAGCGTGCTCGGTTTTCCCGCCAGACTCAGGGACGGGGAACGAGGCAACACAGGTCTCACACTTCAGAATGTCCACAGGGATCGGCAAACCCAGGTTCTTAGAGGAGCTGAAGTTTAGGAACCTGGGGGACAAAAAAGGGGGGATAGCAAGCAACCAGAAGAAAGGATCACGTGTCTGGAGCTGCCCACCTTCCCCAACTGGCAGAAGCGAGCAGCAGCTGGAGCGGTCTCTCCCTTTGGGCCTCGGGATCAGCAGACACAGGGCTGGCCCCGCGGCTGGAGCATGTGGCCACCTCCTGCCAGGTGTCTGTGGGGCCAGCTCCCAGCGCTGAGCTGAGGTTAAACCATCGTCACATTAGATGTATATTTACTGTGTCAAGTAATGTGTTTAGTGCTTTGGGTGACTGTATTCTCT
>NW_006488001.1:0-715 GCF_000325575.1 Pteropus alecto | reverse complement strand
TTTACCTTGATTTGTTTCTATGAAGAAGTAAACTTAGAGGCCACAAGGGCTCATTTAATCTGATTCCATATGTAGATGGTGTTTCGCTTGGAAGCTCTACAGGAAACTCAAGACGATACCTAAGAAAGGGAGTTTTCAAGTTTACATTTGCTGTAAATCAGAAATCGAGGACAGGGCTTTAGTGACTACTTAGTCCAACTCTCATTTTACTGACAAGGACAATAGAACGCAGAAGGAATTAATGTGCTGAAGTTACCTAGAACAGTACCTCTCATCCTCTAATGTACAGTGAATACCAGGGGTCTCGTTATAATGCTGATTTGGATTCACTAGGTCTGGGTGGAACCTGAGGTTTTGCATTTCTCATAAGCTCTCATATGATGTCAAGCTGCTGCTCTGTGAACCACACTGGGATTCCAAGGACTGAGATGCCGCTGGCAGAACAAACTTCAGAATCTCGACTAGATACTCGGTGTGGTTTTCACCCTGCCACACTTTAGGTAGCTTTCCAGGGAAGCATACAAGATGTTTCTGGAATAAGGCATGCGATGCTATCGTTTACAGTACAGGAAGGAACATATATTGATGTATCCTTTTGGTTTGTTATGGAAAGTCAGATGGCGACTCTGTATGTAAATTCATATTGAATTGATCAAAACACTTGGTGAGGAGAGAATGATGCCACCTCAAAGTTCCCCCCGAGTGCCTTCCCTGC
>NW_006488000.1:0-715 GCF_000325575.1 Pteropus alecto | reverse complement strand
TCTTGACGGTTTCTTTTACCATCTCCCCATTCTTTTCACTAATTGTAAATATACACTTCAATGAGTTTTAGTAAATTTATATTAGCTGTGTAACCATCACCACAATCCAGTGTTAGAAGTTTCTCATCATCTCCAGGCAACCAATGATATGTGTTCTGTCTCTACATATTTGCCTTTTCTGCAAAATTCACACTAGTGAAATCATATAATATGTAGTCTTTTGTGTCTGGCTTTCATTTAACATAATGTTTTTGAATGTATTTTGTGTATCATGCATCATTATGTCATTCCTTTTATCGATGAATAGTATTTCATATGTAGATACACATTTTATTGTTCTACTCACCACTTGGTGGACCAATTTTTGGCTACTGTGCTGTGAATATTCCTGTACAAGTATTTGTGTGAACATGTTTTCATTTTCTTTGGGTAGAATCCGAGGAGTGAAATCCATGGTAAGATTTATGGTAAGTTTCTGTTTGACTTTTATTTTGTTTACAAAAATGCAAGTAGATCAATTGATCATCCTGATCAGAAATGACTGGCCTTCCTATTTCTCTCTATTCTCTTTATTTTCCAAATTGAGAAAGGTATCTTTTATGTAATTGAATATATCCATATAAAGTTGTTGCTTTAATTCAGACTCTTTAAAATTTGGAACCCCAGTGTTTCTAGTTTTAATTGAGATATAATTCATATAACATAAAATTCACCA
>NW_006487999.1:0-714 GCF_000325575.1 Pteropus alecto | reverse complement strand
GGTATAAGAGCGGCTTATAGGGTCACTGGAGGACTCGATATTTGTTGTGCCATGCATCCCTTTGGCATCTAGGTAAGCTATGGGGCTCTTCTCAGAATGATGTTTTTAAATGCTTGACATAAAATGCATTGGATTATGAGAGAAACAAATTATATTTAAAACATGGTCATCAAAATATTTTTAAAGAACACATTTGTGATATAGTAATACATATGCTTCTTTGTTAACACTTAAATAACAAGATCTAGTGGTGGATCTCATAAGTACTGTAATGTCAAAGTAATGATGAGTGTTAATATATTGAGATATCTATAACCACTGATAGACTATGAAAGTAGCTATGATTTCTAATGGTGACAAAGTTCCAGGCACTGCTGATACCACAGTGGCTTGTACCCTACGTTCATAACTGAAGAAAGTACTGAATTTAATTAATGGTGGGTGAAGATAAATTCCATCCAGGAACCCCAGTAAGACCCAGGTTAAGACTCCTTAAATTAATACATATAAAATGCTTAGAATAGTATCTGGCACATAGCAAGTTCTAGATAAATATTATGATTAATAGATCTTATTAGTAATATAATCTATTTATGTATAATTAAAACTATAACAATCTGATTAGGATCTTGTTACTATAATATGTAAATGAGAAAGAAAAACTTATGGGAGAAGAAAAGCACATAAAGATGCCTGCCCGATTTGAGACACATC
>NW_006487998.1:0-714 GCF_000325575.1 Pteropus alecto | reverse complement strand
TAACTATGGACAATTAACATACAATGCAAAATATATGGCTTACTGTTGAAAAATTAATTAATTAATTAAGAAACACACAAAGACAGAAAAAAAAACTTTTCCGCTCATTCATACCACCTGTAATTTCTGCAAAATTTGTGAAGTTCTGGATATTGCATACTTGAGTGAACACATGAAGACTGTTCTGTTCCTGTCTTTCTTTCCATCTGAACTTTATATAGTGAGCTGGACTCTGTTGTCCACCCTGCAGTTGCTGTCCTGTTGTTCCCAGGCTCTTATTTGCTGTGTATTTTGCTAGCCACCTGTCTGCACATCAACCTTTTCTATGGTATTTACGTACTTCCTGAAGATGTTTCTCCATGTAAATGCTGCTACTTACAGGGCTCTTGAATACAATCTTACCATATTGTGGGTTATTTACTTCTTGTGTTCAGAAGATACTTAGTTTTCCTGATGATATTTATGGAGTAAAACTAGTGAATTTTGGATAAGTGCCTGTTAAGTCTCATTGATTCATAATGACAATTGTGTGCCTACTAATGCATACAGTAGATGCTCCTCTGAACTCTTGTCTCTCTTTTTATTGTATGATGTAAAATATTAAGAACATCATTTGTTCTTAAAGAGTTAATCTGTACCATATTTAGTTGTTGTCATTGTTGTTACTGTTGTTTTAGTACAGATTCAACTGATGACCATGAGTATTTAAAATCA
>NW_006487997.1:0-714 GCF_000325575.1 Pteropus alecto | reverse complement strand
TTGTTGCTAAACTGAAGTTTTTCTTCATCAAGTACTTCGCACCCATAACATGCATCATATTCTATGATTCTTCGCTAGTGGTTCAGCTTTTCTCTTGGAAGTCACAGCCAAATCTACTCAGTGGCTCCCAAGTCGATCTAGGGGGAGAAAACCCGGCACCATGGGAGTAGGTTGTGCTCCTAGAAGAAAGTCCTGTCTCTGTGTGTTGGGTCTTCCTTCCACGAGGCCCCTTCCCCGGGAATACACCATCCTGGCTTTCCCGCCTTCTCGGTCAAGGGAAGCGGCCTCAAGTAGAGACCATGCTCTGTCAGACGTTTGTATATCATCCTCGTGCAGACGGTGAATGGACTTCAGAGTCAGGTCTGGACCTTAATCCCACCTCTGCTGGCTTATTATGTGTATGACCTGGGGCAAGTGACATGTGTCTGACCCTCATGTGTAAGAAAAAGGGTATTAATACCTAACCATAACATAATTGCGATGAAACTACATGTAAATAAGGTGGTATACACAAAGTGTCAAATAAATCTTGAGGCATTCAGGAAAAGATTTAAAAAAAAAAAAAAAAGACTGCAGAATCTATGATTATATGTAACCTGGATTGACAAAGGTACATTTTGTCCAGCAGGATAGAGAGAAGTTATTCAGTGTGTAACCTCATCCCAAGTAGTTATCCGGTTAAAAAGTGAGTGACAGAAAGGGGGTCCCTACTAC
>NW_006487996.1:0-714 GCF_000325575.1 Pteropus alecto | reverse complement strand
CTCAACACTCATCACTATCTAACCTACTGAATATTTTACTTATTTATCTATTTGCCAACTTCCTCCATCTTCACATGGCCTTCCCCTGTGTCTCTCTCATCGTCTTCTTTTCTGTCTCTTACAAGGACACGTGTCATTGGATTTAGGGCCCACCAGTATAATCCAGAATGATCTAGTCTCAAAGACCCTTTTTCCAAATAATGTGACATTCACAGGTTCTAGGGGTGAGGACATAGACATATCTTTTGGGGGAATCACCATTCCACCCACTCAGGTAGCCTTGGTAATTTTGCGTGTTTGTCGTTTGTTTACTTAAATGCTACTCTTATGTTTTGGTATTTGCAGAGCCATTCCTGAAGTCTTTGCACTCTTTGCAAGTAAACTTTTTCGTTTCCTTTTCTAAAGCTTCTATTCCAGAGTTTTCCTTTGATAAACTATGACGCACGTTTGCCCCACTACTGTCCATGTGTTAGAAGTGAGGAGAGGAGGCACAGAGAGGTTGAATGGCATGTGAATTATATGAATTCACACAGGCAGCCTGCTCTGAAAACACCCTCACCCATAACTTAGCCACTCAAGAGATAACCAACATTAACATTAACCCTTTGATGTTTAAACTTCCGGTCCTTTTCCCTTACATGTGTACTGATTTTCTTTTTAGGGACTAAGAACCAACCTGCTTCCATTTCAGTACATATTCTTCAGCCTAGTTCT
>NW_006487995.1:0-714 GCF_000325575.1 Pteropus alecto | reverse complement strand
GGCGACGACCTCGCTCAGGAACAACCTCTGGAGCCAAAGGACCCAAGGCAGGTAGTCCTGCAGGACGGTGCCCCCTTGCGTCCACCTGCCCTGCTCCCTGCGAGGGAACTGCACGCCTCCCCACTGAGGCTGTGCAGACGAGCAGTCCCGCAGTCCCGAGAGACTTGCACCCGCACTGCTCCGGAGAGCTGGGGGGCTCACAGCGAGGAGGGAACTGGAGAGAGCGGTCTTCAGGGCTGCATCTAAAGTCCTGGGCACACTGCCGAGCAGCCCAGGCATGGAACCCACCAGAATCGTGTGGCAGAAGCTTTGGTGTGGCTTTCGGCCCAGCTTTCAGGTTGGCCTCTGCGAAGCGTGCTACAGGGTGGACCAGAGCAGTGGTGCCAAGGTTCAGGAAAAGAAATTACCGTCAGGGTGTGTCCTGAGTCTAAATGGGCCGACCGCCTGCTGAAACATTGTTTAAATAGGAACCAGAGACAAAATACTCAAAACATCCAGAATATATTACAAAATTACCCACCATACCGAGAACCAGCAACATGTCAACTTGAATGAGAAAAGACATTAGCAGACACCAACACCGAATGGTATAGACGTTGGAATTACCTGACGAGAATTTTAAAGCAACCATCATAAAAGTGCATCCACAAGAACACCTTTGAAATGATGGAAGAAGAAGAAGTCGGCAAAAGGGCATAAGATACAAAAAAAAAA